>NW_011889765.1:447053-486197 GCF_000151845.1 Pteropus vampyrus
CCCCTTCTAAAACATCAGCCCCCCTACTTTTCTGCACTGCACTTTTATGTGCACCTGCCATTCTATCATATACTGCTGGGACCTTGTCTCACTCAGGCGTGCTCGTCATAAGAGCAGGCTCTGTGCCTTTTCCCACTAAGGACCATGGGACAAAATTCTCACATGGGTGGTGTTTCCACCTGGGAGTGTGACTGAGTTTCTGGCTACATCTCCTAAGGTGGGTGGAGTTTCCACTGCAGCATGACTCAAGTCCTTCCTGGGACAGAATATCACCAGGTCTGAGAGTTACGACTAGGGGACTGGGCTGAAGATCCTCCTGGGACAAAATGTCCATACGGGAGTGAAATTCCCACCAGAAGACTGGATGAGCATCCTCCAGGGACAGAATTCCCATAAGGAGCAGTCTCAACCAGGCTGTGGGGCTGAGGGCCTTCTTGAGACATAAATTCCATAAGCGGGCAGAGTCTCCCCAGGGAGAGGGCCCAGGGCTCTGGTTCTCACCGTAAGAATGGTCCAGCAGGGGTTTGGTCAGGTCCGGCAAGAAGCCCTGAGGGGGGTCATAACCCTGACAGACAGCAAAGGCCTCTGTGGGTGGAATGTGGAGGGGTGACTGCCACCTCTGCCCTGGGCAGGATGTGTCCCCAAGATTTGCATTGGCCTGAGCAGCCCCTCCAACCTACTAACCGATGCTGGAGTTCCGGCTGCTCCTAGGCTTGGCACAGAGCACGCTGGAGAAGAAAACACGCAGCTGGCTGTAGATCAGTGTCACATCCCGGCCTCGGAAGATCTGCAGGGTGGTGAGGCAAACAGAGGCATGAGGGCAGCCCTCGAGGGGCCCCTCTCTGCCCCCTACCAGGTTCCCCAAGGCTTACCTTGGCTACAAAGCAGCCCCCTGGCTTCAAGACGTGTGTAGCAATGTTTAGAGCCTGTGGGCAGGACAGATGGTTAAGGCTGAGGTGGAGACAGCCAAGAGGGGGCCAAACTGAGGCAAGGGCAGCCAGGGTTACTCACGGCTAGAAGGAGCTGGGCCTGCATATACTCATCAACATCATGGAGGCCAGTTACTGCAGCAAGAGGAATGGCGTTAGGCGGGCCATCCAGTTCTAGCTATCTTCTTGTCCCAGAGAGGTCAGAATGCTAAAAACATTTCCCAGGCTCTCTTACAGCTAAGGTTCTGCATGTAAATTAATATGTCAACTGGATACACATTCTAAGCTCCTAACCTTTAGGAACTCATTTTAATCTTCAAAACAACTTTATTTGCAAGTTTCTTTGTCATCATTTCTATCTCTTAGTTCCAGACTCTTAAGAGGCTGAACAACTGTTCAGATTCTTAACTCCAGATTCAGATCAGACTAGTCGTCTAAGATTCAAGCCATCCAAAACCAAACTCCTGATCTTCTTGCCCAAACATGCTCCTCCCACCATCTTCCCCATACTACCTGATCCTTCCAGTTGTTCAGGCCAAACACTTTAGTTACCTTTGATCCCCCCATTCTCTCCTCACTCTCATATTTAAGCCATTAATAAATCCTGTCAGCTCTACTTTCAAAAGTTCTCCTGAATCAATCCTCTTCTCGTCTCTACCACTGCCACCACTGTCATCACTCACCTGGATTACTACAGTGGCTTCCTCCTCCCCAGATCCCTGCTTCCACCCTGGCTTCTCACATTGCTCTTAGCAGCCAGAGGTATCCTGTTACAATCCAGAGTCAGGTATGGCCCTCCACCACTCATAACCCTTTCATGGTCTTCTCTGAGCTCTCATCTCATTGAAAAAGCCGAAGTCATCACTGTGGCCCACAAGGATGCGCACAAGGATCTGTCCCCTGTCACCTCACTGTCCTCACCTCTTACTATTCTCCCTATCACTCACTCTGATCCAACCATACTGATCTCCAAGGTGGTGGTCACACGTGACAAGCACCCTCTCACCTCAGAGCCTTTGCACAGGCTGGTCCCTTTGCCTGGATTGTTCTTCCTCCAGCACACCCCTGGCTACTCTCTCACCTTTAGGTTTTTGTGCTAACATCAGTGAGGCCTTCCCCATCCACTTTAACATTCCGACAGGTATTCTCCACCTCTCTTCCCTTTTCATTGATTTCCCCATGGTACCTATCACCTTTTGACATGCTACAGAGCTCAATCATTTGTTTGTTTTCCATCTGTTCCCATTAGAACACCAGCTCTATGAAGTCAGAGATCAGTGGACTTTTATTCACAAATGTCTTCCCAACATGTAGAACAGTGCCTGATACACAATAGGTTCTCAGCAAATGTGTGCTGAATGGATAACTGATTGACAGAAGTGGATGGGCAATAAGATGAAACTGGACAGCTGCGGAGATGAGCGATGAGAAGAGGGAAGGGTGGACAACAGATGAAACTGAAGTGGTGGAGTGTGAGGAGGGAGAAGATAGGCAGAGAACAGGCAGGAGGGTAGGGAGAAGTTGCCAGATGTGGAAAACAGCTGACAGCGGAAAACAGAGGCAGGGAGGAGTTGAAGTGGTAAAAAAACCAACAAGGTGGAAGAAGGACAAACATGCCTCCCAACCTGGCCTCCCAACCCCTGTGTTTACCATCGGGAGCCCCATCGCACACGACTAGGTCCGCGGGGCAGCCCTCAAAGTGCTGGATGATCTCCTTGGCAGTGGACAGCTATGGAAGAGAGGGTGGATGAGTGGTCCCACAGTCCCCCATGCTGCGGCCCTCTAACCCCATTTGCCCATGGCCCTGGCCCGCAAGCCCTGGGTCAGTCAAATGCTCAGGCTTTGCCTAAGACTGAGCTTCACCTCTGGGGACCCGGTCCCATCATTATTGCCATTTCTCTGCAATGACAACCTGCTAGCTGTTTCTCAACTCTCTCGGGTTGTCTCAGTTACTCCATCTCTGTCTTTCCTTCTCAGTTTGTTTCTCTGTCTTTCTCTTTCTTTCTCCCACTTTCTGCAGCCCCCCCGCCGAGGTGGAGGGATCTTCACCCAGGAAACACCTCAACACTCCCAGCCATGCTCTCACCTGGGTGATGTCTCCCTGGATCTGTAACACACCTGGTATTGGAGCCATAGCCTGAAGGTCCACAGCCACCACGTGGCCAGACCCCTGGCCCCTGTGGATGACACGGCCCATGTCAGCCCAGTTTTCACTCTTGGCCCTCCCCCCACCTAGCTTGCCCTCTGAGGACCCCCATCTGGGACTCCACACTCACCCAATCTTCTGGCTCAGCACCTGGCTCCAGCTGCCCGGGGCTGCGCACAGGTCAACTGCCCGTGTCACGCCTGAGCACACACAGGAAGGTGTAGTGGTCAGTTGCACCTACCTCTCCAACCCTGGGACCCTGCAAAATTCATCCCTTTCCCTTATAGAATACCAACATCTTTCTGCTGCCCAGGGGCTCAACTCCTCTTGAATATCTACACACCCTCCTGACTGGCCTCTGCCCCACAGACCCTCCAAGTTAGCCCACCTACCACAGGGAGTTCTGCAGACCTAGCCCACTTGTTTGTTCCCTGTGCCCACCCCATCCCCCAATGACTCGCCCACCAGGTGGGGACCTTGGAAGAGTTGGAATTCCTCGTCGAGTTGTAGCAGTTTGAAGGCGCTGCGGGCACGCCAGCCATTCTCCTTGGCCAGGCGGTAGTAGACATCCCGCTTGTCCTTTGATGTTCGTCCCATCTCACACACTGTTTGCCCAGGGACCTGCCAACAGTAAGCTGATGCCGCTCTATATCAGTAACTGCGTGAGTGGGCCACCACCTACCTCTGAAAGGAAGCAAAAAATCACATATACTAAGCTGGGCTCATGTGACCCACATGACAGTTCACTCAGATTGGAAGACTGGAGCCCAGTCACTGACTCCACTGACCTCACAGAGCCTGAAGGACTCCAGCACTGAGCTCTCAGTCTTTAACACTCACCCTATGGAACTCCCACCACTCAGCCCAAAGAACCCCCATCACTCACCCCCACAGATACCCCAAACCCAACAGTTATCTCATAGATGACCCATTACTGACCCTGTCAACCTCCCGCTGCTGTCACCCATACTCCACGTATTAAACCCTGTGACTCTATCAACCTTTCTCTGCCTATCTCATCCCCATTAACATCTCACTGTCTCCCAGCTGTCCTCATTGCCCATAGATTTTTAAAGTCTTATTAGCACCCATTAATCCCTCGCTTTCATCCCCATTATCCAAATACTACCTCATTGTACTCCCCACCCCCTTAATTTCTCTCTCTATCCCATTCCCCATTAATCCCTGAAATGATTAGGCCCCTGGTAATTCCTTTATTATTACATACTTATCAATCCCCATTAACACCTGGAGGATCATGGCCTATTAGCTCCCCATTAAGCTTTCAATTACTGATTTATCAGTCCCTATTAACTCGGTCCTCCAATTGATTCCTCATAGATCACACCATTAGCCCCCTGTAACTCCTTCATTACTACACTCAGTTAATCCTGGATGATCAGTTCCGCATTTCCCCCTCACTGCCCACCATGCCCCAAATAGTCACTTGATGATCACGCCCCAACACCTTACTATTACCCTCTCTTTGCTCAGTTACCATTAATTTCTGATGATCATGCCATGATCACCCACTAAAAGCCTTTGACTATAATACCCGTTCAGCCTCTCATTCTCTTCTTTAATCACTGCCTCCATTAGTTCCTTGATCGTGACCCCCACCAGCCTCTTATTCTCTCCATAGCCTCACCATTATCCTTGGATTACTATGTCACTGCTCTTCATTAACCTGTTGAAATCATACTTCTATAAATCCCTCAGGGATCGCACCCTCATCCGCTTCCCATTATCTTCTAGTTGCCCACTGTACCACCCCCTCATTAATCAATGAACACACCCTCACTGGCCCCCATGAACTTACTGACTAAAACACTTCTATCAGCCCCTACTCATTCCCGGATAACACCCCTACCAGACCTTCAGTACACTAACCGCGGTTCCCCTTTCCCATTAGCAGAACTCTGGCCACACCCCCGTTCCCTCCTCGATCTTAATTTAAAGACTACGTCCCCACTGGGGCCTCCAGACCACACTCAAGGTGGCTACGCTGATGTCCAGACCCTTGCTCCCCCCAGGCCACCACTTAATAGTGGTCCCCTTCTACACACAAACCTTGGGTCTGTAGCCTACCTGGTGTCAGCCGCCCAGACTGAGAAGCTACAGCGCTGAGGGCAAACTTCCCTTCTTCCCTCGCTGGTGGGACAGGGCAGTCGTGCCTCAACCGTCTCGCCCTGGACCCACGTTCTCCGCGCCCAAGGGCCTACCTCAGCTTTCGGAGAGGGGAGAAGCGAGACTAAGGAGGCCAGTCCGCAAGCAGCCCGAGCCTAGGCGAGAGCGCAAACCGGTGAGAAATCTTAGGGCTTAGGTTTGTATTCTCAGTTGATCCGAATGCCTGTCGCGCACACCTAAGGGCCACCGCAGCGTGGCAAGCCTGTCATCGTGGAATGCGTAGGCTCAGGCGAGGTCCGGACCCAACCCGAACTTACAACGTGACTCCCGTCAGCCTGTGCCGACGTAGCTGGTCCGGAGAACTGCGGTTCCCAGCATGCAACGGGCATAAGCAAAGCCGCTGAACTCGCGCATGCGTAACTGAAACGCCGCTAGGAACAAAAACTGTTCTTTTGTTCCAAGGCTAAGATTGATTACTCTCCACCGCTACCTTATAGGACAGCGGCGCTTTTTGAGCCTGTGGACTACATTCCCCCAAATGCAACGAGTACAACAGCACCCATTATTTCTCGCGTGCTGCGAAGTGAAATTACCGCTGGGGTCGGGAATGTGAGAGGAAGGAGTGTGCATTAAGTGCGCTAGCGCAGTGAAGAGGCTGGGCTGCAATTTCGAATTTCACTTCCGTTAAGTGGTATCGCTGCCTGACCTGTACCATTTCAGAACTGCAGTTTCTTCATCTGTAAAATGGGGATAATAAGTACTATAAACTTAACGGAGGAATAAACAGGTGTAACACTGTCTGGCCTTTTGTAATTGTGTTCTTCAAACGTTTTTAACTCCGACCCCCCCGCCCCCACAAAACCCTATACATCACCACCCAGTACACAAGCAAATATAATAATGGAAACATTTATTATAGGGTTTACCACGTGCCAGGCACTATTCTAAGTGCTCTCAGTGGTGTGCTGGTAAATGCTTAATAACTGGCTCTTTGAGAGAGAGGGTGGGGAAACCCTGATTCCAAACATTTACCTATTTCCATGGTTTATACACTGTCATCTTGATAGATTTCAAGTTGCCAATATGTAGTCATGGAACAGTTCAGAAGAGATGCAGTACCGAACCATTATGTAATATTTCTACCATACAGTGAAAATAGGGGTAAATGACCTCAAGAACATAGAGAATAGTGAAATGTAGTAAAATAATAAGTGATGAGTTTTGAATATCACCTTCTAAAAATATAATGTATTTAATTGTAAGTTTATATCATTTCATTTTTAACAACAGCTATGTTTAACAACCAGTTCACAAAATTCCTGAAAATTGAATAAGCAATCTGCAAACCTGTACAACTAGGCTCTAGCGCATGGCTGAATCCTTTCCTGAAACCAATTTTACTGTAGGCTAATTGATATAAACAAGAGTTAAGTTCCTACGGCATATTTCTGGTCACAAAAACATCACTAAACTTCTAAATAAAGACCCCCAAACACTTCTAATATTAAACATTGAAATATTAAACATTTGAGAAAGATTAATAAAAATAAGTAAGGTAATTATTTTCTAACCCACTTATTCCAGTTCAGGGTGGCAGGTGACTGGAACCTATCCTGACAGCTCAGGGTATAAGATGAAACCCAACCCTAGACAAGATGTTCTTCCGTTGCAGGGCACACTCACATACATACCCACACTCACTCAGACTGGGAAAATTTAGACATGTCAATTTGCCTAACATGCACAACTTTGGAATGTGGGAGGTCAGTGGAGTACCCAGAGAAAACCCATGAAGACATGGGGAAACATGCAAATTCCACAAAGTGGCTGGGGATCAATTAATTTTTTTTCTCATCAATGGTATCACAAAAGGACATTATTCGAGGACCAGCTATATATTATTATATTAGGTATATAAACATATATGCTATTTAATATGTATGTGATTATATAGAAATATATTAATATATTAATATTTACTAGTATATAAATTACATATTATTGATTAAATATAATAAATATAAATGTGCTATTATATGTAAGGAAATATATAATAGTATATATTTATGCATTTTGTATAGTGTATATATAAAATATGTTATTTTATATATATAAATGCATGTGCTGATATGTATAAATATGCTGGTATCTATCTATATACATTTACTTACTAAAGTAGCTGTACTAAATATAAATATACTATTAAATAGGTTAATATATAATGTTATGCCAGGTGGTGATAAAAGCTATGAAGAATAATAAGGTAAGGCGAAAGGGATGGAAAGTAACAGAGGGATTGAATTGCTATTTCAGACAGTGTGGTCAGGGAAGGCATCTCAGAGGAAGTGACATCTTAGTTGAGACCTGAAGGGGAGTACAACCTAGGAATATTTGGAGGAAGAGCATTCCAGGTAGAGAGAACACCAAGTGCAAAGACCCCAAAGTAGGAACAAGCTTGGCAAGTATTTAAAGAACTAAACGATTTATTCATCATTCCTTAGAAATGTGAGCTTCATTAGACAGAGATTTCTGTTCTGTCTTGTTCACTGCTACTTCCCAGGCACCTAGAATAGGGTCCAGCACACAGTGGGTGTTAGATGTTTGTTGAATCCACCCTTTTGTTGCTCTGTTCATTCTTTCCTGCATTTATTTGGGGCCCCGGGAGGGGTACACAGATGGTAGACATAGACAGAGACACAAAGAGACACTTGGAGTCCCCAAGAGCCAGGGAGGAAGCAAAGGCTTGTCAGGGGAGCTGAAGGGCCTTGTGGGGGTGGTGGGAACACAGCTGCCTGCAGAAATGAGCAAGTTTTTCAGCCATCAGCCGCTTTTCCACTGAGAGGAGGGGGTGCTAGGCATTGGAGGCCCATGTTCACCCGGTGGGACGCTTCACACATCCTGTTTTCTTGCCTCTCACAAAGAGGATGTTTAATTTTTTACAAAGAAACTTGCTTCCTCCAGCAGGGCCAGGGGATTGGGGGATAGGAACCAGGCTCTGAACTCCCCAGGCTCTTCCTGAAGTAGGGTGTCGGCCTGCAGCTCTCACCCAGCACCCCACTGAGTGGATAGGTGTCCTCCCCTCGGCCTTCTGAAGAGGTCAAGGAGGGGGAAGATGCCAGGTCAGCTCTGTACTGGAGGGGCAAATCACCGCTAGAGGAATAGACTGGGGTGATCCAGGCACAGAGGACTGGACACTTATTCAAAAAGCCTTGTTGCCCTGGGGCTGCTTTGAGGGACAGAAGAGTTACTCAGTGAGGGGTCTGCATGAAAGTGAGATTAGAATCCCAAATGCAGTCAGTGAGAGGCTGCTTTCATAGCCAAAAAGAATTCATTAATCCCTTCCACAAATACGTTATTGAGCAATTAGTGTATGTTAAACATTGTTCTAAGTGCTTTTTACCTGTATTCATTCAATCTTCCCAATGGCCCTATGAGTTAGGCATTATCACGCCCTGGGGGAAGCTGAGACTGTCAGGTTTCAGAACTTGCTCCAGGCCACACAACTAATGAGTGGCAGAGCTGGGAAAGCTCACGCCGTTAACTGTTTTGCTCTGTGGCTCCCTCCCCTGAAGGCTTCTGAGAAGTAACCCGTTTTAATGAAAAGCAGGGGTCTGCTTGGAAGAACTGACAAGAACCCAAACTGACTTTTAAGAGCCTCAATAAGAATCTCAAATGTCACCCAAGGGTCTGCTTCCAACAAAAGTCTTATATGACCCTGAGAAAGGGCCCTACCATGATGAACTAATAAAACTTTCTTATCCCTGGCACAGCCTCAAGGTCTAGGTCAAGCTTAAAGACATCTGTTCCTTTCAAAGTAGACTTCCCTCTGCAGCCAGATTTCACTTTCCCTTTGTGTTCCCTCCTACCAGCATATGTTGAGCACCTGCTATTTGCAGTCCACTCTGCCTGACTTCTCCTGCAACTTAGTTCACTATGGGATGCAGAGTTGGATGAAGGTTTGTCCCTCCCCTAGAAGAGTTCACTTGGCAGAAATATACATAACAATGATGATAATATGACACTTGATAAGTGGCATTTATTGAGCACCTGCTGTTTGTCTTTTGGCCCTGTGCTGGGCAATGTTGGAGGGCCAGGAAGGCCCTGGGAGGGGAAGGTAGTGATCAGAGCAGGAGGCTATTGCCGGGAGGTGGTGAATGGGAGGTATCTGTGTTTTGTCCAAGGTACACTAGTTCTTTGGACAGGACACTTCAGATTTTTCTTGACATCTAGACACCTGCCTAGCTCTCCCCCTCCTTAGCCACCTGGGCCAAGGCCTCTGCTGACAGGTGTCTCTTTTCCTAACCTGCCTGTAGCATGGATGTTAATGGTTCTGGGGGGAGGAGGAGAGAGACATCAGAGTAGGCCGGATAGACAGGGTAGTGTGAGTGTGTGTGTGTGTGTGTGTGTGTGTGTGTGTGTGTGTGTGTGAATACCCCAAATGCATCTCATCTGCCTGTACATGTTCTCAGCTACAAACACACATATGTGTGCTCCACATGTGTCTTCCTATGTAAACTGCCTGGTTGTATCTTGTATCTATGCCTCTCTAATTTGTGTGTTTCCTTTTTGGCTTCAGTGTGTGTCCATACTGTCTGCTTGGGCAATTCATCCATATGGGGCCATGTGTGTGTGTATGTCTGTGTGTGTTCCTTAGGTGTTTATGTGTCTCTTTTGTAATGCTTGTGGATATGTTTATCTCTTCTGTGAATGTGTCTCCTATGTATGTGTCTTTCTTCTTTGCCATTGTGCTTTTGTCTCTCCTTGGTAAGTAGCTGTAAATGCGTATGCCCTATAGGTGTTTCTTTTGGTGCTATTGTATGCGTACTATCTGGTTCTCCTGTTTCCTCTTCATGCAGCTTTAGGTGTATTTTCTACATATCCTCTTTGTAACAATAGGAAGAGTACTCTCTGCATTCTGCTTTTCCTGATTGCGCACCTGTCTATGCGTTCTCCACGTGTTTCTTCTTTGACTTGATTCGTGAATAGCTGTGCGTATACATGGCTATCTGCAGTCATCTGCTTAAAGGCAGATGTGTGAGTGTCTGTGACCGTGGCTTAACTGTCTGTACAATCGTGTCTGCTGTGAGTACCTCCTTCTGTGACCAGAACTGGATGTGGTTGCATATGGTCGCAAGTTCATATATGAGTGGAAATGCGGAGAATTATCATTATAAAGCCTGAATTTGGACTTTGGCCTCTAGGGCCATCTGAATCTGGAAGCGTGTACGGGAGACACTGGGCCTGTGTATAATGTTGGCTGTATGAAATCAGATTTGTCTGTGTACTTTGTGTGTGGCTGTGAGTCTGTGTGTGATTTGCCTGGTGGTTCTCTTGGGTGTGGTTGTGAGTCTGTGGGGAGTGATGTCAGTGAATCTACAGTGGCTTGGTGTGACCCTATTTCTGTGTCACTCTGTGTTCTCCGGGTGGGGTCTGAGGCTGTGGGTGATGATGCCTGTAAGATTAAGTCACCTTGTGCAGCTGTGAGTGTGTGACTACCATGGCCTGGGCTCTCTGTGTGTAGTCTGTGTGTGTTCATATCTGTCAGCCTGTATTTTCTGTGTGCGGCTGTGAGTCTGCACACAAATTTGTTTGTACCTCTGTGAGTGATGGTGAGTCTGCCTCCATCTCTGAGCCCCTGGATGATGCTGTGATCCTCGAGTATGCATGAATCTCTTTCCTGGGGAAAGCACACGCCCATCCCCTGCCCTTCTCCAACTGCGAGTAGGGTGGGGGCATCTAGGCTAGCTTTGAAGCTCCAGCCAGCCCTTGGCCTTTCCGGGAATTCTGTGCTCCCTGTGGGGGGTGGGCAGACCGGTGGAGGGGCCGGACAGAGACCTCCTGTCCACCTGAGCCTCAAGCAGCCCAGCTGAGTTGGGCCTGGACTGTAAGTCCACTCTGCCTGACTTCCTCCTTGCAGAAGAACCACTCCTTGCCTGGGACAGACATGCCTGTCACATGCCTGGATGTGAGTGAACAGACACAACCCCATATAAGACAGACAGACAGGCAGACAGACAGTGGGGCTTCTCAGTTAGGGTGTGGACAGGCCTCACCCAATGTCTGGGCTGGGTCCATGACTTCAGGGTGTGCCTAGTTTGCAGACAGCAGCATCCACACTCTCCACCCAACCACAAATGCCCTCTCTTCTCTCTGGGGACCTCCAAAATCTATGGTCCTCTCTTGGCCAGGTTGTCTGAGGTCATCTTATAGTGGCCTGGCTGTTTCTATCCCTGCACCTGTCCCATTGCTGTCACCAGATCTGTCCATCTACCTTGTCTGTCCCTCTGCCTAATCTGACTTTCTCTATCTGTTGTCATCTGTCTCTCCAGGTGTCCCTCTGCCTCAGTCACTCCCTGTGCTCCCTTGTTTCTCTGGGCTGGTGTGTCTGTTCCCAGCCTCTGTCTGGGAATGTGTCTGGCTATGTCCACCTGTCTACCTGCCAGTTGTGTTTCCTGTTTATTACTGGGCCTTACTGCCTGTTGCCTTCCTCCAGGTGCTTGCATGGGCCTACCCTCTGTTTTTGAATCTGTCTGTAGTCTCTTTCTCTCCTTGAGTGCCCCTCTGTCTTTCTACTACTTCACCACACTATCTGTCCTCTCTGTTGTCTGTCCTCCTGCCTGCCTGTCTTTGTCACTGTTTCTCTTACTATCTGTAGCTCCTCTCTGCATATCTTCCCTCTTTCCATCCTATCTCGCTGTGTAAATGATCCCTGAGGCAGTTCCTTCTGCCTTCCTGTCTCTCTTGCTGGGTGTGGATCTACTCCTTCAATCTATCTTCCCCCTCCCATGCCCTCTCAACTAAGACGCACACACACCTCCACGTGGGTCCAGATGAGGGGGGGCGCCCGCCTTCCCCAACTACTTCCCCAACCCAGAGCCAGAAGGAGGGAAACTGAGTTAAAATTAAAACTTCTCAGAAAAAAAAAATATCCGCGGGCCGCTGGCCCGCGGGCTGTGCTGATTAGCTACCGAGCAAGTGCCGTGGCGCTGATTGGCCACTGGGTGGGGCGGGGGGCAGGGGCAGGGTCCAGTGAGTGGCAGCCGCGCCAGCCTTGGGTTCCAGGAGCCCTGTCGCTTCTGGAGCTGAGAAGAGCAGGGAGGTGAGGAGGAACTCCTGGCCGGGGCGAGGAGGGGGCTTCAGAGACCTCGAGACATGAGTGGCGGTCCTGGGAAGGGACTCAGGGGTTTCCTGGAGACCTTTTTAGCATTATTGGGGGAATTGAATGGGAGGGGGAGTCCCTTGGTACCTTGATCCCGGGAAGTAAATTCAATAGTGGGTAGGAGTCCTCAGAGAGTGCTTGCACCTGAGGATGCGGCTCCATGAGAACTCTCTCCTTCCCAGGAAGGGGACTCAGGGCTTCGGGCGGGGGTCTCCTGGAGGCAGTTTCAGCAATGATGGGCACCTGGAATGGGGGTTTCTGAGCTACTGGGTTCCCAGGAAGTGAGCCCAGGGCTGGGGGTTTCTTCAGAGACACTCTATTTAGAAGACAGGGGCTGTACGCTGGCCTGGGGATCGCAGAGACACCCACCCCCACCGCAGAAACACATCAGGCTCTGGAGGGGGCTTTTGATGAAGGTCTCAGAGACAGCTCATCCTCAGGAGAGGAAATTAGGGCTCAGGCTCGGGCCAGGTTCCTGAGACACCCGAAGCCCAGGAAGGATCTCAAGTCTGCAAGTGGCTCCAAAGTTACTTCTGTCAGAAGAGGAGTGTTTAAGACTTGACAGGGGTCCTAGAAAATACCTCTGGTCCCTAGAAGGGAGATTAAAGGGTGGGGGGGGGTGTCCCTGGGTCACTTCTGTCCCTGGAAGGGACTCAGTTGGGGAACTATCTCTGGCCTCTAGTGGGGATATTCAGACTTGTGGCAGAGTTCGCAGTGTCAGGGGCTGGGGTCTCTGAGACTGTACCCCACCCCCAGCCCTGTTGATAGGTTGCATCAGCTCTGGGCTCTGGCTTGGGGCCCAGGCTGGGAGGAGGGAGAGTAGGGGCATGGGGGGCAGTAGGGTGACATGTGTCTCTGTAAGGACTGAGGCCTGGCCACAAGGTAAGGGTAGAGGAAGCGGGTATGTGTGCTGGGGACTGGGGAAGGAAAAGAACAGACAGCAAGATGACAGAGTGAGTCTGGGGTCTCGGAGGAGAGGTTATCCAGCTCCAAATGGCCATTTGGTCTGCTGTAGGGTTGGCTTCTCTCTTTCTTTATATATCTCTCTCTCTCTCTCCCCCACCCTATTTATCTCTTGCTGCCCTCTTTTCTCTATGTCTAAGTAACTTGGCTTCTCTCCTCCTCTGATGCCCTTTTTTCCTCTTTCTCAGCCTCTCACTCTTGTCTCGGATTCTCTCCATTTATCTTCCCATCTCTCCCATTCCTCTGTTCCTGTTCCCCTTGCCTCATCTGTTCTCTGTCTTTCTCTATCTGAATCACTAACCCCTTCACGTAGTTCTTCCACTTTATAGCTCCCCCTCCACTCCTGCTCTGTCTGACCCCTACTTCATTTCTCTTTCCACAGGATGGAACTACAGGATCCAAAGATGAATGGAGCCCCCCCTGCGGGGGCTGTGGGGTAAGTCAGGGCCCAAGGGATTGAGGTCAGGGAGTCAAGATTACCCTCTCTCTCATCGACCCCAATTTCCCTGCCCTCTCCAGCTATAGGCAGGAACATGAGAGCTTCCTGCCCAGCCATAGTCCAGCTCCTGGGAGGAAGCCGGCCCAGTTCATGGATGTGAGTTGACCCCACAGGATCTGTTCCAACTGTACCTTGTGGAGCTCATCTCCTCCCTCTTCCTGGCTACTCCCCCTCCCCAGCTGTTCCATGGCCTAGCTATTTACTGCCCCAGCTGCTCCCCATCCCCAGCTACTCCTCTCTCTAGATGTTTTGCCTCTGGTAGCCACTCCGCCCTCTCTTGTTCTTCTCCACTTCCAAATGCTCCCCTCCAAAATTTTTCCTAGTTTTCCCATTCCCAGCTTTCCTTTTCCTAGCTTTTTCCTGTCTTCAACTCATTTTTCTTCCTAGCTTCTTGGTTTCTCCTCTGGCCCTTCCTGGGCTTACTCCTGCCCCAGCCACTTCTACCCTAGTCTTTCCTGGGCCCCAGAACTGGTCTCCTTACCTGGTCCCCCTCCCCATGTGTGCCCGGGCCTTGCCCATTACCTGCAGTTTGAGGGGAAGACATCGTTTGGAATGTCAGTGTTCAACCTCAGCAACGCCATCATGGGCAGCGGCATCCTGGGGCTGGCCTATGCCATGGCCCACACAGGGGTCCTCTTCTTCTTGTGAGTCCTAGGTGGCTTGGGGGGCAGGGGTGTTGTGGGGCAGGTGGGAGGCCTGGGTGGCAAGTCTGAGTTGTGCCATTTGCCACAGGGCCCTGCTGCTGTGCATTGCTCTTCTGTCTTCATACTCCATCCATCTCCTGCTGACCTGTGCTGGTGTTGTAGGTGAGATCCGGAGCTCAGCCCAGACCTTGGACCTTAGACCCTGGACCTACCCCACTGACTTGTGACCCCAGACTTTAACCCAAACCCCAGACTCTGGACATACCACTCTGACTCCAGATCCAGGACCTAGGATCCCAGACTCCACACTCAACTCCCTGGACTCCAGACCCCATACTGCATCCTAGCGCTCAGACCTTGCCTGGGCTCCCACTTCCCTAGCCCCCAATCCCCAACTCTCGCCGTGGGGTCTGGCCATCAAACTCCATTGTTCAGATCCTCCCCACTACCAGACTACTACACTCCACCTCTAATCCCCATCTGTCAGTTTTCTAGCTCCTCCTAACCATGGAAGCCAGCTGCATAACCTCAAGACCCCCGCTCCTCAGATCCCAGCTTCCAAGTCCTTACTGCCCCAGATCTCACACTTCACTCCTACCATGGTCTCAGACCATGTATATGTGATTTGGTCCCAAGACTCCCACTACCCACCTCCAGCCCCCAACCTTCTCCCTGCCCACCAGTTCCTGGCCAGAGATCCCAACTCCCAGATTCCACCCCAGGCCCAAATCTTACTGCTTAACCCTCAACTCTAGCCCTTGTCAATCAAACCCAATTACCCCAAGCCCCAACTCTCTAGCTCCCAGATCCTCTGGACCCCACTCCTCACCCCTGTACTGGCTACCTGGACCCACAACCTTTTCCTTCCTGTCTCCTCCCCCCACAGGCATCCGAGCCTATGAGCAGCTGGGACAGAGGGCACTGGGGCCTGTGGGGAAGGTAGTGGTGGCTGCAGTCATCTGTCTGCACAATGTTGGGGGTGAGGACTCTGGGAGGTGGGGAGTCAGCTTGGAGGAAGGGGATGTGGTGAGGTGGGCTTCCCCAGGCTGGGCTAGGGAAAATGGAGTAGGGGGACGAAAAAAATCCTTTTGCTTTCACCTCCTTCTACCCGTACCAGCCATGTCCAGTTACCTGTTCATCATCAAATCCGAACTCCCCCTGGTTATTGGCACCTTCCTGGACATGGATCCCGAGGGGTGAGTGGGCAACACCCTTTGGCTCTGGCCCATAGGTCCAGCTGCTGTCTTCAACTCTGTGTCTCAGGTGTTCTATTTTGAGACTGTTGGGCAGGACAATTTGGTCAGAGTTTGATTCCTGTGTATTATGATGCCAACAGTATGTGTGACTGTGGCTCTGACTATAGAGTCCAGTAGACCATGTGTTGATTTCATGACTGTTCTAGCTGATTCCGTCTGGTAGCTGACTTTTTATGTCCAATGTACTCTGATGCTGACCATGTAACTGTATTATCTAGTAGACCTAAACTCTGTGGGTTTGCTTCTGTGACTGTTATACTGGTAGGTTCTCTTGGCCAGCTGTATGATAGTTGACTATAGCTGTGCCTCATATACTGTGATTCCAATCATGTATGTTTGATATTTCTTTACTTGTCCAGTGGATTCTGTTTGATTCTGGGTCCAACAGACTGGATGAATCTATCTCTCCTCTTGTCTGTACAGTCACTGACTCCAATGCTGTGTGTGTATGTTTGTGTGCTGTGTACTGTGGTACCAGCTATGTATTTGTGATGTGCTCCAACTGTTTGTGCCAGTAGACACCATCTCTGTTTAATTTGGTGACCATTGTTTTGGCAAAATCTCTTTGATTGTGTGTGTGTGTGTGATCTTCACCTCTGACTGTATATAATCTTCTATATCGTTCCAACCACGTATGTTGACTATTGTTCTGAGTATGCATCCAGATGACTGCATGTTTGATTCTGAATCCATCTGCTAGCTGAATCTATTCAGTTGTTTGTATATGATGGCTGACTCTGTGTATCATATTAATTCTTTGGTTTGATTCTGAAACCATCCAGGTAGCTGGCAGTCTATGCAACTAGGTGTGTCTAATTGTTATAATTAGCTCCCATGGATATATGGCCAATGATGCTTTGTTGGTTTATTTCTGTGTAACTGTGTATGAGATAGAAAGGGAGCATGTGAATGCCTGGAACATAGTGGGCAGTCAATAAAATTCTTTTGGACAAATGAACAATTGTTCAGCTGATTTTGTATTAACTGTCTTGCCTGGGCACCTCCCTCCAATATCTGTATAGATCCCACTCTTTCTTTGAGCTCAGTTCCAACAATGTGGCCAGTTTACTGATTCTGTCTCTATTTCTGTCTTTGGTCATGTGGTCAGATTGGTCCAGTTACTTCAGGTGTTTAACAAACCTTGAGCTGTTCAAACAACTACACATATATGTTTCTGACTTTTTATCTGACTCTGCATTGTTGTCTGCCTATCAGATCATCAGATTGTTATTCTACCTGTCAGACACACCAGGGTCATGACACACTCTTTGTCTGGCACTTTCTGTTGGACTATGTAAGTCTGACTGATTTGGGATGTTGTTTGTTCATCTAGTTGTATGTCCACTTGAAAGTCTGATGGCAGTTTTGTTTAACTGTGCATGTATTGTCAGCTGTATCCCTCTGACAGTGTCCAATTGATCGTCTGATAATCAGTCTGGCTATTTCTGTAAATCTTCTGTCATCATTGTAACCATCTGAATCACTTCTCACAGCTGAGGTGTTGGCTCATCTCTCCTGACTGTGGGCAGAAATTCGTCTGTCCAGATTGACAGACAGATTTGATATGAGCATCTGCCTGACAGTTTTCTTTGTCAGACAGCTAGTCACTATGGTTACCTTTCTCCCTAGGGGCTGGTTCTTGAAGGGAAACCTCCTCATCATTATTGTCAGTGTGTTAATCATCCTGCCACTGGCCCTCATGAGACACTTGGGTAAGAGGCTTCCTGTGTTAGTCATTGGATAGTGGGGTTAGAGAAGGGGAGCCAGATTGAGAGAATCCCCATTTTCATGGGCTGTAGAATACCAGGGAAGACCTTGTTTGATGTGGGTTTTAACAGATGAATAGGAGTTTGCTTTGGACGGAGGTTGGTCCAGGTAGAATTAAAAGCTTATGCAAAGATGTGGCATAATTTGGGTGAGGGGGTTTTGAAGGACAGACTGGGGGTTTAATATTTGCTGTAATGAGGGGTTCCTTAATTTTTGAGGCTCTGTGTTACTGCCCATTGCAGGCTACCTGGGATATACCAGTGGTCTCTCTCTTACCTGCATGCTGTTTTTCCTCATTTCGGTGAGTCTGAGAGAGAAAGACTTGAAAAGTAGAGAGAGAGTCTGGGAGGTTGAGACATAGCCTTCCCTGTAACCTCGCTTCCCACCCTTCCTACTCCAGGTCATCTATAAGAAGTTCCAGCTTGGCTGTGCTGTGGACCGCAATGAGACAGCAGTGGAGAGCAAGAGCCCCCCAGGCCTTCCCATCCAGGGGCTCAACAGAAGCTGTGAAGCTGAGATGTTCACAGTTGACTCACAGGTGGGTGTGCAGACCGATAGGGTTTGTACCACACTCAGGCGCTCTGATCCTGTCACAGAGTGCACTCTTCTCAGAGTGGAGCCATGTATTGGACATTGGAGACTTCCAAGTGTCTTATGTGGAAGGCAATGGTGGGACCAGGGGCATGGTGAGGAGGGGATGGAACCTTGTAGGTTCTAATCTCATGTACTTGGGCCATTCCCTCAGATGTTCTACACAGTGCCCATTATGGCTTTTGCCTTTGTCTGCCACCCTGAGGTGCTGCCCATCTACACAGAGCTCTGCCGGTGAGTAGGCAGGGGGGCATGCATGATGGGCCAGCAGGTTGGGCAATATAATGTTTGACAATCCCTTCAGCAGTCCTGGAACTGTAGTTCGATCATTGATTGTAGATTTTGCCAAGGGAGAGGTTTGAAGTGGCCAGGAAGCCTTGGGGGACACAGGGCAGTGACTGTTTACTGATTGGGACTTAAGTGTTCTACTCTTTTAATATTCAGTACAAGTGTGAATGGACAGAGTGGGGCAGCAGAGATAATCAGATGGAGGGGGTGGCATGCATGGATGGGGATAGGGAGATGGAGATGATGAGATGGAGGGAGTATGGATGGACAAAAGGGGTAGCAGGGATGATATAACGGGGGATGTGTAGATAATCAGGCATGGATGGTCAGATGGAAGGGAGGGTCAGTGACAGTCAAATGGAGGGGAGAAGCAGAAATGGTCATACACAGGAGATGGGCAAAGATGGTCATATGAGATGAGATATGGATGACAGATAGGAGAGGCTAGTCACACAGGGGAGGCAGAAATGGACACCCCGGTATGTACCAGCTGAACATCAGCTCTGGGAGAAGGGGAAGGTGGAGGCTGGTTCTGAGGTACATGGACCAAGTCCAGGGGTCTGGGCATGACAGTTTCATGACCTCTATACTTCAGGCCCTCTAAGCACAGAATGCAGGCTGTGGCCAATGTGTCCATCGGTGCCATGTTCTGCATGTATGGGCTCACAGCCACCTTTGGATACCTCACCTTCTACAGTGAGTGGGGCTGGGGTCCAAGGGTTGGGTGGGAGCTGGGTGAGTGGGACTGGGAAGCCTACTGGGGCAGGAACCTGAGCATTTTCTCTCCATGCCTTTGGACCCATCAGTTTCCAAAGGGAAGGTATGCATCATGCATGTAGATTTTGTTACTCTGTGCGTGTGCTTCTGGGACACTGGTCCTGGTGCATCTAGCACACCCAACATCTTATTTCCCATGTCCCATGGCCCAGGCAGCGTGGAGGCGGAGATGCTGCACATGTACAGCAAGCAAGACCTGCTCATTCTCTGTGTGCGCCTGGCGGTGCTGCTCGCGGTGACTCTCACTGTGCCAGTCGTACTGTTCCCTGTGCGTGAGGGTGAGGGGGGTCACATGGAGTAGAGGGACACAGATGGATGGGCAGAGGGCATAGACATGGATGTTTTGATAGATGGTGGAGATAGGAGTGGATGGATGGATGGAGGAGGCAGGGATAGACAGACAGGGAAGGCAGAGTTGTCAGATGAACAAAGAAGGCAAAAATAGATGGTCAGACAGAAGGAGGCCATAGATGGAGGACAGAGAGAGTCAGGGGACAGGGGTAGTAGTTGGAGGGAGGAGGCACAGATGTCTGGCTAGACAGAAGAGGGAGGCAGGAATGGTCAGAGAGAGGGTAGAGGCATAGATAGATGGATAATCAGAATAAAGAAACAGGGATGGACAGAAAAAGGGTAGAGGCAGAAGTAGTGAGGTGTAGAAGGGACAAGGATCTCAGATGGAGAGGTGGGATGACTAGACAGAAGAGAGAGATAGAGGTAATCAGATGGAAAAAGAGGCAGGGATCTCAAGGTGGAAGGATAAGTGGGTGGTCCGATGGGGAGGCGCAAATAGTCAGATAGAGGAAGAGGCAAAGATTTCAGACAATGGGTAGAGGCATAGATGATCAGACAGAAGGAAAAGGTATAGATTATCAGAAGGGAGGCAGATGCTCATTCAGAAGGTAGAGGCACAGATAGATGGTCAGACAGGGTGGAGACAGAACGAGGGGAAGTCAGGATCTCAGACAGAGAGTAGAGGCAAAAGTGATGCTCAGACAGGGTGGAGTTAAAGACATGACCATGTGGAGTGGGAGGCAGCACTTGGGCCTGACTCATGTCCCACTATACTCTGGCCACAGATCCGCTGGGCCCTGCAGCAGCTGCTCTTCCCAAGTAAGGCCTTCAGCTGGCCACGGCATGTGGCTATAGCCCTGATCCTGCTTTTCTTGGTCAACGTCCTTGTCATCTGCGTGCCGACCATCCGGGATATTTTTGGAGTTATTGGTCAGTATCCCAACCCCAGTCTCAGACCGCATATAATATGGGCCTTGTGCCCCAAACTTACATTGACTCCTGTTCCTCCTGCTTGTCCTCCAGGGTCCACCTCAGCCCCCAGCCTCATTTTCATCCTTCCTAGTGTCTTCTACCTCCGCATTGTACCCTCTGAGGTGGAGCCCCTCTCCTCCTGGCCCAAGATCCAGGTGAGCTTTCCAGGGGAGGGCTGGGGAAAGAGGGTGTATCCAGGGAAGGGGGGCAGATGGTCTGAAAGAATGAAGGAGATTGTTTTAGGAAGAGGCTGGGAAAACCGAGCACCAGCAGATTCTGGGAAGACAGAGGGGACACGGAAGAAGAGGCTGGCATAAAAGGAGTGTTCTCCAGACAGATGGAAGGAGCACCATTAGAAGAGGGTCGAAAGAACTTTCAAGGAGGCTGGAGGAGAGTACTCCCTGAAGGGTTATAGGAAGATAGAATGAGGATTCATTAGAGGGGGCTGGCTTTAAGGAAGGAGAGGGAGCACAAAGGAGGGTTAGAAATGAATGGACATTATCTGGAGGGGGTGGAGGGCTTGAAGAACATTCTCAGGAGGAGCTCGGGTGTGGAGACCCAACCAGCCCCACCTTCTCTCTCGTCCACAGGCTCTGTGTTTTGGTGTCCTGGGGGTCCTCTTCATGGCAATCAGTCTAGGCTTTATGTTTGCCAACTGGGCTACAGGCCAGAGCCATGTGTCCGGACACTGACCATGCCTTGCTCCAGCCAGGCCCCTGTATGCCTGTGCATGTGGAGGAAGATGAGGCCACTCTCTCAGGTCCCTCCTGCCTGGCGTTGGAGGTGGCTGGTTCCCATTAACATGGCTATCAGAGGCAGGGGGCCACAGAGGCTACAGAGTGGTCCACTGTCCTCCCTCCCAGGGATGCTGAACTTGGATCATGGCCCTAACTCTAACCCTAACTCCACAGAAGGAGGCAGAGGCCAGGTCCTTGGGGAGCCTCTGTCCAGCCTAATTCTTTCTGCCTCTTCCTGGTGTAAGCTGTTTGTCAGGATTACCCTCAAGATAAAGGGGAAGAATAAAGATGCTAAATTGCAACTCTGGCCTCAGCCTTCTGATTTCTTTCTAAGACTTCTTGGAGGAGCTTGCTTAGGTTCACAGAGGGGTAAATTGAGGACCTGAGCCAGCTCTCATATGTTCACTCACGTCTCCACTTCTTCAGTAATTTGCTACCCAACTCATTGTTTCATTCACTTTCTCACTCAAGAAACATCTATTGGGAGCCTACTGGGTGCCAGGCACTGTTCTAGGTGCTAGAGATAAAGCAGTGAATCAAGAGGGCAATAATCCCTGGAGTTGAAGTTCTAGCACAAAAATGGGCAAACTGTGGCCCACAGGAGAAATTCAGCTCACTGCCTATTTTTGGCCCCTGAGTTAAGAATGATTTGCACATTTCTAATCAATTGAAATAAATTAAAAAAAAAATTGTGACACCTGAAAATTATATGAAGACATGAATCTTCAAATTGAAAAGAGCCACTGAGTTATGAGCATGATTAACACACACACACACACACACACGTATGCACATACACCCTAGAAATAAATTTTTTAGGTTTAAGAGAACAACCTAAAGGATAAAGAGAAAATCCTGAAAGGTCCCAGAGGGAAAAGAGAAGAGAGAACACAGTAGAGGAGTTCTTCAAAGAGCTGATGAGAAATCACTTTGAACCTATCTGTATCTGGCTAAGATAATCTGGAAGAGAGCAAAAATCTTTCAGAAAATTTATCACACACATACCTTTCTGAAAGAATTATTAGGGTATATGATCCATCAAGAAGAAAAAAATTGATTTAGGAGGAAGGAGGGGGTTCCTATAAGTAATGGTGGCTGGGGGAAAACAGTAAAATTTATTGAAAAGTCTAAATTTTGATTGTAAATTAAAAAAAAATTACAATCCTGAATGAAAATTCCAGGTAATATAAACATGGGAGATGAGAGGAAGGACAGAAAAGAAAAGAGTTCTTGTGTTGTTTAAAAGATGGACATAGATGCTAATTAATGGTAGAATTGTAGAAGAGTTAAGAGCATTAGCCTTTTAGAGTACAAACTCTAAAGCGAGGCTGCATGGGTCCAAATTCTGGCTTCTCAATTTACTATCTATATGACCTTTTGTAATTGACATAATCTTTCTGTGCCTCAATCTACTCAAGACTAAACCAGGAATAACTAGGGTATCTAACTCCTTGGATTGCTATAATGATTCAATGAGTTAATATAGATAAAGCACTTAGAATAGCACCTGTCATGTGGTAAGTGCTATATATATTTATTATTGTTAGTAATGACTTGAAATGTCTAGTATTAAAATGTAAAGCCATATCTAGTTTTAGATGAAGATGGTGAACCAACAATAGTTGTTGGCTTCTTTCCCCAAACCCAATCCTGCAGGTGCCACAGAAGAGTTGAGGAGGTGTTTGGATTTCAGAACGGTTCCCAGCAATAAGACTTATTGGTTTGGTCTCCACTGAGGGATGAGATGGCTTAGAGTGGGAAAAGGTCAGAGTCCATAAATGGAGGATAAGCTGAGGTGGAGCTATCTAATTGTGTCCTTTTCTCATATTTTCTGGAAGGCTCATTACCTGTCCTATAAACACTACAGAATAGAAAAGTGGTAGGGCTCACCCAGTGCTAGTCTGAGGTAGTATGGTTACATCAAGTCATAGTAGGGTTGGACAGCTCATAGAAAAAGTGTAGTCAGGCTGGCTAGTAACTATGCATTTCTTCCCAAGCCTTCCCTCCACCCTCTGGGCTAGGCAATTACAATGAATAACACCCCTACCCCTGTACTGCTTTAATACTCTCACTTGGTGGCTAAGGTTGAAGTCCCGGAAGCTTCCTTGGGGAATCAGGCTGGAGAGGGGAAAGAAGGTTTGACTGAACCCAGAGGGCAGCTCTAAAGGTTCTCTAATTTAAGATATATCAACTTCCAAACCCTCAACCTCACATGGAGTATCCAGGCTACACATTTTCCAGGAACTGTTATATAGAAGAACTATTAGAGATACTGGATATTAATTGCTCAAATAAATAATTTAGTGGAACAGGTTGGACATTAAAGTGGGTGCATTTGAAAAAGCAATAAAAGTCATCAGGAATAGATAGAGATGGAATAAATGAAGAAAAAGTTAATTAATAGGGAGAATAGAAGTATAAAGGTCAAAACCCATCTAATAGTAGCCTCCTAAGAATAGAATATAGTGATCAGAAAGGAGGGAATACTTAAATAAATGAGTGAGAATTTCTCAGATTTAGATGACTTAATATTTAAAGAGATCATAGTGTGCTGAACAGAATAGATGAGACACACACAATACACCATGCCCAGACATTTAAGATTATGAAAGATAAGCAAAGGTGATTTTTAAAACATCCAGAGAGAAATAGTAGTTTATTAACAAAGAAAGAATAATTAAACTGACATCAGATCTCTCAAACACTGGAGGCAAGGAGATACAACTCCAAAGTGTTGAAAGGAAGGGACTTTTGTATAGGGAGTAATAAAGGCAGTCTCAGGCATACAGGGTCTCAGAACGTTTAAGACAGAGAAAGCACAAGCATTAAAGACAACACAGCAGTAGAGCTAATGTATGAGGAAGGAGAATTTTTGTGCATTGCTAAGCAAGAATCTGCTCTACTCATTCATCATTGGTATTACATATTTAAAGTTTTTCCCCATGAATGTATTATATTGAATTTTAAATTTTATTCCATTGTAGTTCTGATGATTGCTTTACTTTGAATCTTACTATGGACTTACTGGATATTTAGGCAGCTACAGACTACTCAGAGAAAGGAAGAAATGGCAATGGAGATAATTAAAAAATGGTAGTGTAACTATAACAGAGTAACCAAAGGGGAAATTGTTAGTGTAAATAAACATCAAATGGAATTTTCTCTGTTGCCAAAACAGAAAGAGACTTACCCTCTTTTACTTTTCTTCAAGCATTTCCTTGAGAAACCTAGGATTTTTGAATACTTCTTCTGCCCCTTTGATATGTATGTACATATTTTTAAAAGCTAAATAGGTCTCTTGCCAGCCTATAATCCAGAAATGTCTTTCTTAAGAGCCTCAGACCCATCTCTTTAAAATCTGATGTTAAGGAAGATAAACACCCCACCTCTCTGTCACCTGGGAGTTTAGCCTGGGCGCTTGGCTCCAAGCTGTAAGCAGCTGCTTGTCATAGAGATAGGAGTTTAATTTTTCTTCTATATAAAGCAATTAGCTAGCACAGATGGCTACTCCAACTACCAGGTGAATTTAGGATTTGCCTGGGGTTATTTAACTCTGCTTGAAAGCTGCTCTGAAGACAGGCCAATGAGCTGCACACCTGGACGAAATTTCTGGCTCCTCCCAACACTTTTGGAATGTATGAAACACTACACCTCAAAGCGTGGTATCTCGCTACCCAAACGGCTGACCCAGGGGCCAGATGATGCAATCTAGAAGTGTGGGGGAGTTAATACCTGTGGGGTACATTTTGACCAATAAGAAAAAAAAAAAAACTGGGAGTGAGCCGGGCAGACAAATTCTCCCTCCTTCCTCCCTTTCTTTCACGCACTGTTGTATGCATGGTTTCTCTGTAGTCTGGAGATGTTTTATATGGCCTGAAGGCTGTTTCCTTGGGAACCTGCGCTAAAACAGTAGACATTCAAACACTTGAAGACAGTGTTAAGTGTTGATTGTGGAGAATCCAGGTCTGGGCAGAGTAAAATTGACCCAATAAAAAATGGAAAATTTGAGGATTGGGGTTAGAGGGAAGGAATAGAAGAACCAGCGGCGAAATAGCTTAATGGTGACGTTTTTGGAGAAGAAAAGTAGTTAGGTGATTTTTGCAGTGAACTGCTCATCTCTGTAAAATATATACCTCCTTTAGCTCTATTAGTCTCCCCTGTGAAATCTTCAATGAATTGTCCTTATATAACTACTGCCTTCTAAAATGAATTTTCTTTTTGGAGAATAAAACAAATTGAGTCCTGTGCCAGGACTGGTACAAGGAAACCTGCAGAACCGAGCCTGGCGAAGCAACAGATCTCAGAGGACCTAAAGCCTGCCATGTGAAGAAGCCCAGGCTGGCCTGTTGGAGGATTAGACCACAAGAAGCAGACTCATCCTAGCTGAGGCCCCAACTAACCTGCCAGTTGACTGCAGTTGTATGAGAGATCCCAGACAAGACCAGCAAAAGAACTGCCTGGTCCCACCTAAATAGCTGACCCACAAAATCCTGAGCAAATAAAATTTATTGTTTATTGTTATAAGCCAAAAAATTTATTGTTTATTGTTATAAGCCAACTCCCCCCATAAGAAGAAATCCATCCCTCCAAAACCCCTCAAAACTAAGGAACATGCACATAGCCAGGTTACAAAATATTATATACAATACTTTACAAGTTTTCTACATACCAATACTAACCATTTAGAGAATAAAATGGAGAAAAATTACATTCTTGTAGTAACAAAAATATATAACATATCTAAAAACAGATGGTTGGAACAAGATGGCAGATATAGCCCATATGTCCACCTCCTATCCCACCCTACATCTCTTTGATTTGGGAGGAAAAATTTTTAAGGATAATTTCTTAAAAGTACAGGAAAACAAGAAAAGGTGCTGGTGGGCCACCAGAAATACCGAGATACTCCTGGGAGATAGAAAGTAGGTGGGATTAGATTGATAGAGATATCCAAGGAGAGAAGATCGCAGCTCAAATCACCAGAGGCAACAGCTGTTCTTTCTAACAAAGCCTCTTTAAAAAACTCCAAACTCAGAATGAAAAAGGACAAAGACCAGCAGTGGGCCTTAGGATAATCATCAGGTAAATTTAAAAGTTCGTTTGTAGATTTCCCTCTAGCACTTTATAGATTGGTCACTTTTACCTCTACGATGAAACTCCAAGAATTATTCATTAAAGAAAGTGAACAATCTGCCCACCTTTCTTTATAATACCCGTGAAGATGAAAACATTTGACCATGTAATAGGCTACAAATAGAATCTTGAGAAATCCACCCCCAATGCAAAAAATACAAGAGACATCTCTGAACACAATATAATAAAACTGAAACAACTTTTTCTATAAGGAACTTTTAAAAAACACCCTTAAAGACTATCTAAAGATGGCTGCTTGAGCAAACTTGTCTACCTCCCCAGTGATCCACTGAAATGACAGAAAAAAAATTCATAAAGTACAAATGTTCCTTGACTTATAATGGGGTTGTGTCCCAATAAACTCATCATATGTTGAAAATAATGTAAGTCAAAAATGAATTTAATACTGAATGTCATAACTTAGCCTAGCCTAACTTAAACCTGCTTAGAACACTTACATTAGCCTATAGTTGGGCAAAATCATCTAACACAAAACCTATTTTATAATAAAGTGTTGACTACCTCATGTAATTTATGCAAAAACATAAAACGGTATTCAAAAAATGCTGAAAACACAGTACACTGTAGAGTATTGGTTGTTTACCTTCACGATTTAGTGGCTGGGAGCTGTGGCTCACTGCCACTGCCCAGCATCATGGGAGAGCATTGTATTATACATATTGCTAGCCTGGGAAAAAAATCAAAATTCAAAATTGAAGTATTATTTCCACTGAATACATATTGCTTTTGCATCATTGTAAAGTTGAACAATTGTAAGTCAAACCATTGTAAGCTGGAGACCATCTGAACTGGAAAACAGGAAAGGGTGCCATCCAGGGACCAGAAATTGTGAACTCCTAAAAAAGAGAAAGCAGTTCAGATGAGATTTACAAAGGTGAAGGGAATCAAAAGCCAAAATAAGCAGGAGAGGAAAAAAACTAAGAAAGTAAGAGTATATCCAGAGAAACTCCAAGTGGAGGGTAAATGAACAGAAACGGCAAGAACCACTCCTAGAACTAAAGGGCTAGTTGGGCCTACAACACACTTACACATGCAGATGGCACTCTAATAACTTTGAATGACTGAATTTCTATCTGTTACCTGGGAAGGGCCCCTAACATAGGTGTGGGGAATCCTGAGAAAGAAGCATATCAGGGTCTGAGGTACCTTCAGCCCTTCCCAGTAATAATAAAGGAGGGAAACACATTTGTAGAGAGGGGACCACTTCAGTCTATCTGCTCTCTGGCTAATCCCCCAAAGAAAAGAGGGTAGTCAGCATATTCTTCTCCCTTACAGAGTCTGAACCAGGTGCCCTACAGTGATACCTTGATTCATGCATTTTATGAATATAATATTCATATAAAACTGTAAAAGACATAAAATGTTGTCCAAACCACAATTGGCCTATTTCACTGGTTCAAAACCTGTGTTCTCACAAGCACGTATATCTCCCTAAGGGAGAATAAATCTTAGAGCCAACAGAGTGAAGTGAACTGGACTAAATTCAGGCAATATTACAGAACTAGTGTAGTTTTCTCATTGTCTCCCAGTCTCCTTTCTTCCTTTGTCCTCCATCCAGTGCCTTCCTGATTTCTAAAGTCTAGTGTTCCATCAAAAGTAGAAAAGTTACGATGACCGTAGTTACCATGTATGGTTGGTTGGCTGACTTTCAGTGTAAACGTTATATACTCCTAGCAGTGCCCCTCAAGTCCTCTGTCTCTAACGGAGGATCAGAAGATCTGCCTCCTCTTACAGTTCCTTCAGGTGTGAATGAGAGAGCAGTGGCTGGGCACTTTGCTGAGCCTCAGGTACCCACCACCCTCACAGGTTCTTGTGAGAAACAGAGATAATAATGGAGTTATTGGATAGAAAGACTCGACAATGTAAAAATGTCATTACTCCCCAAATTGATATACAAATTCAACGAAATTCCAGTCAGAATCCCAACAGGGATTTAAAAAAAATCATTGAATTTGACCTGCAGATTCTAAAATGTACCTGGATATACAAAAGGATGAAAGAAGGACAAAGTGGGAGGACTTCCTTCTGGAAAGCCAGCCAATTCTGGAGCTATGGTCCCTGACATAGGGTTGTGCTGGCATAGGGACTGGCAGATTGACCATGGGACAGAAGAAGCCAAGAAACAGACCTACACACAGAAACACTTAACACAGAGCTGAGGTTGCCTTCAGAGCAGTGGGAACGAGAGGGCCCATGCACTGTCAACTTTCTCTCTTAAAATGACTACAGGATAAAGATGTGGTACATATATACAATGGAATATTATTCAGCCATGAGAAAAGAGGAAATACCGCCAGTTATGATAACATGGATGGATCTTGACGTTATTATGCTAAGTGAAATACGTCAGAAAAGTTGATAACCATACGATTTTACTCATATGTGGGATATAAAACTGAAAGCAACAAACAAACATGACAAACGAGCAGAGACTCGTGGACACGGACAGTGAGTTAGTGGTTACCAGAAGGAAAAGGGGGAGGGAGGAGGTAGGTAGGGGTAGAGAGGGTCAAATATTTGGTGACAGAAGGAAATTTAACTAGGTGGTTAACACACAATGCAATATACGTATCACGTAGTATTGAATTGTACACTTGAAACCTATTTGATTTTATTAATCAATGTCACCCAATAATTTTAATAAGAAAAGATGACTATAGGAACCCAGTCTCTCACCTTGCCTGCCTTTCCCATAGAGCTCTGTACACAGTCAAGGCTTCATAAGTGCCTTGTGATAAACTGACTGACTTAGAAACTATACCATCCTTCCACTTGCCTACCCTCACTGAGGTCTCTTGTCTGATGCCTAACATCTCTTCATTTAAGTACCATTTCTTTAGCCAGGGGTTTCAGTTTTGGCACTATTGACATTTTGAGTCTAATAATTCTCTTTTTTTGGGGGGAAGGGGAGTGCTGTCCTGTGTATTGTAAAAGGTTTAGCAGTACCCTTTACCTGTATCTACTAGATCACAGTAACCTAACCCCCTCAGGTTAACACAACCAAAATGTCTCCAGATATTGTTGATTGTTACCTGGCGGGTAAAATGCAAACTCCCTTTCCCTGTTGAGAACCACTGGGGTTGGCAGTTCTCCCACACCAGATTGTTTTATGATGCCACACTTTCCTTGCGGCTCATTTTAGAATGTTCACAAATATCCTAGCTCTCTCTTCCTGCAGGAACTGCACTCTTTCACCCTTGTGAAGGTCAGACTTGGCCATTCGATAAGCCAGTTCATGCTTAGCCACACTCTTTTCTCTCTTACAGGCCATCCATGTGGCTGTTCTGTGTCTCTGGGTTCTGGCATGAGGGTGTTGATAATGTGGAGAAGAGCTCCAGTCTACCTGAGATGGACAAGTAGCATGAGAAATAAACTGTAGTTGTCTGTCATTTCAGCATAACCCAGTCTGCTCTGAGCCCACATCCCTCCCCACCAAGAGAATGAACCCTGGTGTGAAAGAACAGAAAATACATGTTTTAGTCTTTTCCCCCAGTTCCTGACACAGAGCTCCTAAAACTTGCAATTTCCTAAGTGATAAGAGCACTATAGGTATCTTTTGTTCTAATGAGGCAACTCTGGGTGGCTCGTGGATGGCTCCTAGATGGGAGCTGTTTACAGAAGGACCAAGCCATGATCAGAAGCTTGGAACTTTAAGCTCCATCCTCCATTCTCCAGAGAAGGGGGAGGGGCTGGAAACAGAATTACCAGGTTGGTGAACACATCCATGTTGGGAAATCTAACACCTTTGGGGGTTCTAAGTCTTGGAAAAATGACTCCACATCCTCTACCCTGAGATATGGGGTAGAATGCAAAGCTCATTCCAGTTTCCACACCAATACCTGTCCTCCTCAATGTGTCTGAATACACCACGAGTCACAAACCCAGCGCTTCCTGCACATGTCAGTTGTAGGAACTCTGAAAAGAATTTTGACATCTGTCTGTCTTCATCTCTCATCAATGTCTCTATATATTTCTATGAAACATCATATTATCATAAAGATGACAGTATCCATGCTCAGAGGTCAGTTGTGAAGAGAATCCATAGGAGATATTTACCATCAGTCCAGGAACTTTGCAAACACAAGATGAATATTAACTATGCTTTCTATGGTTATTAGGGAAGGTGGGCTGAGAGGAAAAATTCCTGGTAAAACAGACCCCCCCCCCAATTTGTGAAGATTTTAGTCCTGGCCTGGAATGCGGACTCCTGGCCTGGAAACTCACTCCCACACAGAGGCGTGATCTCAAGTGACAAGACATTATTATTCTCAGAGGAGCAGGTAAACTGGGGTTGCCCTCGGTATGCAGCCCATGGAAACTGGCTGTGCAGGGATACTAATCCCTGTGAGGAAGACTGTGCCTCAGGAGATATGCTGACAGAGGTTTATGGACTCGGCCGCGTGTGTCTACACCTTGGCCATTCCTCCTCCCCCATACATCTATCATGGCCCACAGTAATCCTCAGGTCTAGAGGTTACAGAGCAGCAATACTCTGAGGCTTTTCTCAGTCTCCCAGAACAAGGTCCTCTTGGTCTGGGTTTCCCATCCACAAGGGCCTTAGCAGACCTAGGTCCAGTGGCCCTAGGACTGCTGTGTGAACAGTGATCCTGTGATTCTGCAGCTATCTTAGTGTGTGGGTGGGAGGAAGCAGACCCAGCTCTGGTCTAGCAACCTGGGTGCCAGCCTGGAGTCACAGTGACCAGTCAGAGCTGAAGGAGAGACTTGAATCCCACCCTTCTCCTCCAGGAGCCAATCACCTGCTGGTTTACAGTTCCTCCCCACCTCTGAACCAAATCTGTGTGCACCAGGGGAAAGGTCCAGAGGTGGGCTGAAGGCAGAAGTAGGGGAGACAGCAGCCTCATCAAGAGTATGGACACCTTGCAAGGTTGGATGGAAGCCAGGTGATGGGCAATGGATGATTCCAACAATGCAATCCTGCCTCTATCTGAGGCTGGTGTTTGATGTTCCACGCATGTCACCTTGGTGACCTGGTTGGTAGCCTTGATGTCCCACAACACCCACAATGTTTTATTTTAAATAGATTCCCCACTGTCTTTCCCCAGAGCTGACTGTTCCATGTCTGTGGCCAGCAAAGGTACATCTGGCAGAGGACTGTCCCATTCTTAACTCTCATCTCCACCTTTGCCCCGAGCCCTTTGTCATGAGACCATAGATAGACAGTTCAACACCTTTGTCAAGTGGACGTTTACATCTGTTGCTACCCTGCATCACAGCTAAGTAGATTCTTCCAATCCTGTCTACCAGGTGCCCCACATGGCCTGCTCTCCTCCTATTTTTCCATGATCCCCAGTTGAACGTTTTATCTCTGTCTCCTTTCCACACTCCCCAGTGGACCATCCCAGCTATTAACCCTGAAGATCTGACAGAGGGCAAAGTCTAAGGTGTCTTAACACCTCCAGATTCAGCAAAAGGGTTGGGGTGTACACGATTTATCAAATAAAAACTGGAAATATGTCCCACTGAATATGTGGTCCACATAGGCATGTCTTATCCATGATGTCTCTCTAGTACTAGGAACAGCCTTAGAACACAGTATACACCTACTAGGTGTTTTTCGAATGAATGAGCCCTTTGATGCAGCAATTCCACTTCTAGGAATGTGTGCCAACAAAACACTCGCACATGTGCACAGGGTTGTGTGTACAAGACTGATGGAGCAAACAATTGAGAAGAACTTGCTTATTAACTATCAGTGAAATATGCAGTGTATGAATAATGGGGGTTTGCAGCATGAAGCACCTGTTGAACAGGGAACAGAATAAGGGAGAAATCCCCAGGACATACAGTTACTGGGGAATAGTAAGTGGGACAAGCACATAGTGGTAGCCTGTGCATTTTTTTCAAAAATGTAGAGAAAAAGTTTGAATCAAACCCCCAGAAACTGCCCTCAGGAGTCACATCTGGGGAGGGAAGGGTAGTGCTCTTCTGTGCAGAGATACCTTACAACACTTGTTTCCTGAGGTTAAGTGCATGGACACACAGACAAATATTATGCCTTCATTATATGTGTTAATAAAGTGCTAGCATCTAGTGGAATGTTAGGCACCTAGTAAGAACCATTGTGCTTAACTTTTCACTTGCTGTCCACCTTATGGCCAAGAGTTCACGGCCGGGCCCATGTCCATGAAAGGCCACTAGGTTCTGCTTTTTATCATGGGCACTTGTCATATCCCTGAGGTAAAGGCAAGGAGAGAGAAGGAAAATAAATGGCAGTGAGCTCTCATAGCCAGATCCAACAATACCAAGGCCCTCATGCTGACTTGCAGGGCCCTGATTCTGCTCTACCTCATGATCTGGATGCACTTCCCACTGTTTCTCAAGGCAAAACTTCTGCTCATGTCAGAGAGACTCCCTCACCTGTCCTTTGAGTTCCTAGGCTAGTGGAAAGTGTAGCCTATACAATGGGAGCTGACCAGGTTTTGGGAGCCAAGGGCATCCTTGGTAGTGAAGATCCCTAGATATACAGAGGAGGAAGTAGAAAGAGTCTGGAAAGCCTCATCATTTAGTCTCCATGTGGCACCCCAGGATCTCTGAGAAAGGAATGGCTTGGAGAAACAGTGAAAATTGGATACTGGTACCATTAAGAACAGTGTGTTTTGCATGGATGTGGCTTGGACTGAAGTGTCACAGAGTTATTCATCTTCCTCGGGGTCACTGATCTCTTCATACACAACTTTGTTCTTTCTTTCCCGCAGCCTGTGGGCCCAGACATTACTCTTCACTGCCCTGGGTCCTGTGGTGGAAAAGATTTGGTCAATGGGGGATGGGTGGGTTGCGGAGTGTTGGGTTCTTTTTAACAGATGAGCTGCCTCTTTTATGCCAAGTGCCCTTGGGCCTTCCACATATTCCTGCTTAGAGAGGCTGAAATATGACTCGCACAAGTACACTCCAAATGCCACTTAAGAGTTTTAGTTCTGTCTCCTACCACTGTCAGGATTAGATTCCACACTTCTTTACTTACCAGAACATTCATTAAAACATTCTTTCAGCATATATTTTTAAGGCCATATTATGTGTCAGACATTGAGCTGAGGCCTGGGGATACAACTCTGAGTACGGTATTTTCCCAGGTTATTATGGATAGAATTACTTGAGCACCTTTCATGCCGTTAACCTTCTGCATTTCATTTAGCACCTTCAAAGAATTTGTGAACTATGATTCTTTATTTCCATTTTATGGACTAGGAATCTGGAGCTCAGAGAATTCAGAAGGCTTGCCCTTGAATATATGGTTTTTATATCAATGACAACTTAATCTGTGACTCTGGAAGTTATGTATTAATGGCTCAGCTAATGCTGAGCAACATCTTCAGTCCAGCCTGAACTCAGTCATGTCCAGGATCTATCCCCCACTCTAGGAGGGCCAGAGTTGTTGTTCCCAAATGGTTTCCCCTTACCTGCTGACTTCTCCATCTGCTGACTAGAGGCAATTTCTTTTCCTGGTGGACACAGCTGTTTCTGAGCTGGCTCTGAGCCAGGTGTTTCTGGTAGTGGTTTCAAATCATGTTCTTCACTCGCTAGCTTCTTAGGCATCTCCTTTTCATGTAAAAGTCACATAGAAACAGTATCAATGCCATTGCTCTACTGCTTTAGGGCTTACAAAGTGTCTTCACGTGCAGTACCTTAATCAACATTTTCCACAACTCTGGGAGATCAGTACATGACTGGTACATGAGTTGTGAAGAACCTGGGAGATCAGAAGAAAATGGTATGGCCTAAGTGAAGGGTGTTTACAAGACCAGAATACTTGTCTTCACACTTTCTGGTTCGACACTCTCATAAACAGCAGAAGTCTCCATGCAAGCAAGAGTGTGGTATGTGGAAGATTTGGGTAAGAATAGCATTCTAGAGAGAGAGGGTCAAGATGGCAGACTAGGTAAAAGCAGGGTTCGCCTCCTCTAGGACTGAATTAAAATTACAACCAAATTATAAAATAACGTAGAGAATCACCTGAAGTCCAGCTGCTCATAACACATACATCTGATAATGTAAAGAAGGAGCCACATCGAAGCCAGTAGGAGGGGCAAAGTCGCAAATCGGGCTGGACCCGCACCCGCAAGTGGTAGTGGAGCACCGGGAGTGAGGCCATGGCTGCAGAGCACACTGCCTCCCCCTCCCCAGGAAAAAGAGGCCCTAGCCCCATACGGGGGCTCCTCAGCCCAAGGTAGAGGAGTCCCTAAAAAAATCTGACTGTAAAAATCAGTGGGGATTCTGGCCAGCTGGGTGAGATGGAAGGAGACTGAAATCCCAGATGCCTCTTTTAAAGGGCCCGTACACAGACTCTCGCCAATGGACATATAACCTGGGCGCCAGCAGAGGGACAGAGGCTCTGGCAGGAGTCATACAGGGAAAGACTGCATTAAGTGGCATGGGAACGAGGGCCGGACAGGCAGCTTCCATTGTGCCTTAGTTGGGGCCCACCTACGGGCAGTCTACAGATGAGCAGTAGTTTGCCTGTATTGAACTGTCTGCCTGCACAGGCAATTCCGAAGTTGCGCTGGCCTGGGAAAATCAGCCCACCCTACCCAACCCACAGATTGGTCGGGGTGGCTTGTGGCTGGGTGGCTGCCCCTACCCTGCCCCTTTCTAGGGCCAAACATTCGGCGCAGGCAACAGACCTCAGCTAGTGCTGTGAATGCATTTCAGGGACAGTTTCAGGCAGAGCACTACTGCCAAGATGAGCTTGGGAGGATTGCGGGGATCTGTGGGCCAGTCCTAGACAGTAGCTGGTCTTGCTGTGATCTGTGACTTTTGTGGGAATGCACAGGTGGACACGGAAGTTGCAGCAAGACTGAGGCTGTACCGGCCTGATGGCTCTTGTCTCCCTGAGACTCCACCCAACCCAACCCACAAACTGCCCACTGTGGCACATTGACAGGCAACCATCCCCGCCCTGCCCCTTTCCGCGGCCACACATTCTACACAGTGCATGCATTTCGGGGAAAGCAATTGTGGGCAGACCACTGCTCCCTGCAAGAGCTGCAATATCGCTTAGGGGGATAAAAGGGGTCTGTGGGACTTCCCCAGATGGCAGCTAGTCTTACTATGACCTGTGACTACTGCGAGAACACGTGGAAACAGAAGTTGCAACAAAACTGAGGCTGTATTGGCCTGATGACCCTCGTCTCTCTGAGATCGTGCCCCACCCAATCCACAAAGTGCCTGTGGCCCATTGACAAGCAGCTGTCCCTGCCCTGCCCCTAGCCAGGGTTACACATTCTGCTCAGGCAACAGACCTCGGTACTGCAGTGCTCAAATTTCGGGGAAAATGGCAAAGAGATCACTGCTGCCAGCACAAGATACAATATTGCTTGAGCAGACTGCAGAGGTTTGTGGGCCTATCCCAGATGACAGTAGGTCTCACAGTGATCTGTGACTCTTCTGGGACCCTGAGGTCCCAGATTTGGCAGCAAATCTGCTGCTGTATAGGCCCGATGGCCCCATGTCTCACTGAGACGTCACCCCATCGAACCCACAAGTTACCTGTGGCAAGCCTGTTCCCAGGCAACTCAGTCTCATTCTTTTCTTTCCTTGGGACATGAATTCAACAGCAAACAACAGCACTGTGTGGCCCACGCAAAGCCTGTGCATCTGAGAGAAACTTTCAGTGTTGGGCCACAAACCTGTGCCCACGAGCTTCAGTAATTCTTGGACAGACCTTGGGTGTTCGTAGGCTCAAGGTGGGCAGCGGCTGGCCTTGCTGTGATCTGAGACTTAGAGGGTGCCACAGAGACAGTGCTGGCATATAAAATGACGCTGCAGTGGCAAGGGGAAATCTGCTCAATATATCAAGGTGACTCCCAGGGTCCCTGCACCACCTAATCCGTGAATCACCCAGAGGCTCTTCCAGTTGCAGAGTCTTAAGGGCAAATGACAGGCATCCTCATGCCTGGAGGTGCACTGGTACTTCTGCTGAACTGCCTTAGGTCAGGGATGTGGTATAACAGGACTGCTGCCTACAGCACTGTCTCATTCACTTACCTATAGATCCAGCATAGGCAGCAACCACTTATGAATTGCTTTGTAGCTCTCACCAGGTAGCCAGAAACAATCAAAGGCAGCAGCTGACATTGGCCTACTGGAGAGCCCCTCTCAAGGGGCCACAGAACCAACACACTTGGAGACTAGCACTAGACCACAACAGAGCAACTCTGACTAGCCCCATAAGCGGTACGCACAAAAGGTGGTCTCAACAAGTACACAGCCTACTAGGGCAGATCCTACTCAGTGGGGTCAGCCTGCACATAGCAACTCATATTTTGTGGGCATAGACAATTCCCACAGTTAGTCAGTCCAAGTATTAATCCCATCCACTGGGGTACTAATACCAATAAAGGCTTGGCGACAACAAAAGATCACACACGACCCACAGAAAGAACACGTCCAGAGCCTCCAGCACAGGGAATCAAGGAGAGTGCACCACTGGGCCACACAGGACACCTTCCACATAAGGCCACCTGGCCAAGGCTGAGAGATGAAACAAATCTTACTAACACATAGAAATGAACACAGAGAGGCCAATAAGATGAGAAAACAAAGAAACATGCCACGAATGAAACGACAGGATAAAACTCCAGAAAATAAGCTAAATGAAATGGAGACAAGCAATCTACCAGAGACAGATTTCAAAATAATGGTTATAGGGATGTTCAACAAACTTAGGAGAAGAATGGATGAGTTCAATGAGAACCTCAACAGAAATAGTAAGCATAAAAAAATCACACAGAAACCATAAAAAAGAACTAGACAAATGAAGAATATAATAACTGAAATGAAGAATACACTGGAAGGATTCAACAGTAGACTGGATGAAGCAGAAGGTCGAATCAGCAAACTGGAAGACAAGGTAGCAGGAAATACCCAATTGGAATAGCAAAAGAGAAAATAAGAATAAAAAAATGAGGATAGTTTAAGAGACCTCTAGGACAACATGAAGTGTAACAATATCCACATGTAGGAGTACCAGAATAAGAAGAGAGAGAGAGCAAGGGATTAAGAATTTATTTGAAGAAATAATGACAGAAAACTTCCTTAACCTGACAAAGGAATTAGTCCAGGAAGCACAAAGAGTAGCAAACAAGAGGAATTCTAATATCCAGACCCACACTAAGACACACCATAATGAAAATGCTAAAGGTCAAAGACAAAGACAGAATCTTAAAAATAGCAAGAGAAGGCAGTTAGTTATTTACAAGGGTACTCACATAAGAATGTCTGATGACTTTTCAACAGAAACTTTGCAGGCCAGAAAGGACTGGCAAGAAATAGTCAAAGCTAGGAAAAACAAGAATTTACAACCTCAAATAATCTACCCAGCAAGGCTTCCAATTAAAATGACAGGTGAGATAAAGAGCTTCCCAGACAGGGAAAAGCTTAAGGAATTCATCACCAACAAGCTAGGATTACAAGAAATGTTAAAGGGCCTTCTTTAAAAAAAAAAAGAGGGGGAGGGAAAAATAAATACGGATAATAAAATGGCAATAACTATGTACCTATCAATAATCACTTTAAATGTAAATAGATTAAATGCTCCAACCGAAAGACACAGGGTAGCTGAATAGATAAGAAAACAAGGCCCATACATGTGCTGTCTACAAGAGACCCACTTCAGATCAAATGACACATAGAGACTGAGAAAGTAAAGAGATGGAAAAAGATATTTCATGCAGATGAAAAAAAAAAAGCCGGGGTAGCAATGCTTATATCAGACAAAATAGACTTTAAAACAAAGGCTATAATAAGAGACAAAAAAGGACATTATATAATGATAAAGGGATCGATAAATCAAGAGGACATAACCTTAGTAAACATATATACACCCAACATAGGAGCACCTACGTATATAAAACAATTATTGACTGACATAAAAGGAGAGATCAACGGCAATGCACTCATATTAAGGGACTTTAACCATGCATTGACACCAATGGACAGATCTTCCAGACAAAAAATCAACAAGGAAACAGTGGGATTAAATGACTCACTAGACCAGATAGACTTAATGGATATTTTCAGAACATTTCACCTCAAAGCAGAAAGATACACATTTTTCTTAAGTGCACATGGAACATTTTCCAGAATAGACCACATGTTAGACCACAAAAAAAGTATCAATAAATTGAAGAAGACCGAAATCATGTCAACTGTCTTCTCCGATCGCAATGGTACGAAACTAGAAATCAGCTACAAGAAAAAAACTGGATAGTACACAAACATGTGGAGGCTCAATAACATGCTACTAAACAGTGAATTGGTCAACAATGAGATCAAGGAAGGAATCAAAAGATACCTAGAGACAAATGAAAATGAAAACATGACTCGAAATCTGTGGAACACAGCGAAGCAGTCCTAAGAGGGAAATTCATGGCAATGCAGGCCTATCTCAAGAAACAAGAAAAAGCTAAAATAAACAATCTTACCTTACATTTAGAAGGACTAGAAAAAGAACAGCAAACAAAGCCCAAAGTGAACAGAAGGAAGGAAATAATAAAGATCAGAACAGAAGTAAATGAAATAGTCTAGAAAAACAGTACAAAAGGTTAATGAAACCAAGAGCTGGTTCTTCGAACAGATAAAGAAAATTGATAAATGTTTAACCAGACTCATCAAGAAGAAAAGAGAGAAGACCCAAATAATTAAAATCAGAAATGAAAGAGGACAAGTAACTACGGACTCCACAGAAATACAAAGGATCATAAGAAAATACTATGAGTAATTATATGCCAACGAATTGGACGATCTGGAAGAAATGGATACATTCCTAGAAACATACAATCTCCAAAGACTGAGTCAAGAAGAAAGAAAATATCTGAACTGACCGATC
>NW_011889766.1:0-2410 GCF_000151845.1 Pteropus vampyrus
GCCCCAGCCCATGGACGCCTCGGGGCCCCAGACGCTGGGAGAGGCAGGAAGGACCCTCCCCTGGAGCCTCTGGACGAAGCAGCAAGGCCCTGGGACCCCTGATGTCTCCCTGCTGGTTCCTAGGACCGGGGGAGGATAAATGTCTGTGATCTTAAGTGCGGGGACACCATTACGGCCACCCCGGGACATTGCTACACTGCCCGCAAGTGTCTAAGGGAACAGCCGCAGCCGTGTCTCCCCGACCGGACAGCTGAACGTCGCTGCCCCCGGCTGGCCCTCTGAGGCCCCCAGCCTGGCAGACGAGGCCCCAGGCCACCCAGAAAAGCTCACGACCATTCAAAGAAATCCGGTCGGGTTCTTTAACATCCACGAACATCAATTATGTCTCATTAACGCTATGTGCGCTGACACAGTTGGGTGATCTGCTCCCCCTTACAAAATATTTCTCTTCCAATCACAAAAAGACGTCAAGGAAAGGAGAGTAGGCCAGACTTTGAAAAAAAAAAAAAATCAGCACATTGAGGAAAAAAAAGAGCTAGGGCAGGCCATCCGCCAATTACCCGATGTTTTAGAAATTGTTTTTAAGGAGCCATTAAACGCGAACCGATTATGTAAAAAAGTCTACGAGGCAGCTCGGCGACCCAGTTTCTTTATCAACTAAGACGCAAGGCGTGTGCCCTCCATGGAGCGAGAAAAATCATCCTTTGTCCCATGTCATTCAGCTGGATCGAGGGACGGAGACGAGAAGCATAGAATGTATTAAAAGCAGGAGAAACCTACGCGAGAAGCAGAGACGGCTTCTCCCCCAGGACCACGACGCGCCTGTAAATAACGTGGCGAAGGGCACGGGGATTGTTTAACGGCGAATCCCACCTCGCCGTGTCCTAGGGTGTCCTCGACTCAGCACGGGCGCCTTACCATGGACATTCACGCTCGCGCTGCGGGCGCAGACGGAGAGGGTGACACGGAACGTTTCGCAAACGCGGCAACTCGACAGTGACGCGGCTTCGCGGCCGTGGCTGTGGGCTCGGCCTCAGAGCCGCCGCGGCCGACGCTCCCTGGGTGACGAATACCTCACCGCAGGCCCCGGCCGCACGCCGTCCGCTGATCAGACATCTAGGCAGAAATCGTTCTTCACTGGGAAGTTTTTTAAAAAAGACAGGGCTGAGCTGTGGTCTCTGCTGGGGTCTTAAGCATTGCAGCTGGAAAGGGTCTCGTACGGGGGGTGCCGGACAGCCCATCGCTCTATCGTCTCCTGCAGAGTTTTTTCGGAAACAGTGAACATCACAGCAAGGCCGATGTCCCTTCTGAACGAAGGGAAGGGTTTCGATACACTTTTCGCTCGGTGGCTCGTTGGCATCACCAGCCTGGGCAGAAGCAGGCTCCTAGGGTCCGGGGTGCCACGGAGGAGACGGCAGGAGACTGACCGCAAATGCAGTGTCCTTGTCCCCACTTCTGCCCCAGGCCACAGACACACCCACGCTGAGTGTCACTCGGGCACTATGACGTGCCCTCCAAAGCCACCCCGAGCCCAGCTGTGGAACCAAGCAGCCCTGGAGGTAGCCGAGAACTCAAGCTTGCAAAACACGCCAGGCGTCCGCTCCCCGCCCAGAGGCAGGCGTCTCTGCGTGTGTGGCCCTCGTCCGCGGCGTCTCTGCCGCCGACTGCTCTCGTCAGCCGAGTCTCACCCCCTCTTTGCTGAAGAGTAAGAAGAACGACGTCTCAAGAGGCACGTGCGGGGACCTGGCCCTGGGCTCGTCTGTGTCCCCGGCTGGTGCACGGAGCCTCGGCCCCACGGCCTGCTCGGCTCCAGCGGACGGTGAATGACCTTCGGCCGTGTGTGCCAGTCACCGACCTCACAGGGGCAGCTCCTGGTCCCTGGTGGCTCCCGATCCCCGCGTAGTCAGCAACCACAGAGCGAAAAAACGGGCAGCAGTGTGTCGTTGTGACTGGAAATGCTAGTCCTTGACGCTTCACGCTTCTGCCTCGGAGGTGTGGGGACGGTGGCCGCGTGTGGCACTCCACCGCGCGGCGGAAGCTTCTCGCCAGAGACAGAAATGTGTGTCCTTTGAAGCTCACAGCGACGACACGCCCTAACCGTAAGCCCCCGGGGGGAGCCGTAGCGGCTTTAAAACACCCCGTCTCGTTCCTGATCGGACTGCGTGGAGTATCACGCCGCGCACACACTCGCACACCCGTACGGTCTGTTCCGCTGTGACACACGGAACCGTTAGCGGGATCATCCGGGTGCGTTTCCAAAACCCTTGTAAAATCACCGCCTGCCCACAGACGCGCTGAGGGGGGACGGGAGGTCAGAGGGAAGAGAGAAGACAGGATTCCACGGAAAAAGGGTCGCGCGATTGTCCACGTGCTCGCGGCTAAGCGAGGCGCGCCAGCACGGCGGCTGTCG
>NW_011889766.1:3219-3795 GCF_000151845.1 Pteropus vampyrus
ACCAGAAGCCCCGCACCCATGACCTCAGCCGACGCGTCTCAGCCCCCCACGTGGCGGTCACACGCGCCGATGCAGTCACGCCCGGGGACACTCTGTCATGCGCCTTCAGGTGGCCACAAGCTGGCCAGGGAAAAGCCACATACGGGCATTTAAAACAGTTCCGTGAAGACCGCCGGGCAGGAAGCGTTCGGAGACATTGTCGGGCACGAGCTGTTGGGTCGGCGATGTACAGGGACAGAGTCCTTGCCCGGTGACGAGCCTGGACTCCCACTGCGTGGAAGGACGCGGCTCGGCCACGGGCGGTAGACAGGCCCGCGGTCACGGCAGCTGCAGGATTTCAACCTCGAGCCGTCGCGCTGGTGACGGCCGGGTGTCCTCTGCGCTGTGTGTGACGTCGCCATGCGTCTCTCCGCGTGCTCTGACCATACGCGTGTCCCCGGCCGTCAGATGACGTCTCGGGAGAAAGGCCTGGGGTCCCTTCACCTCCAGGCTCGGCCCTCACCTCTCCCTGGAAGCCGACGCCGCACAGCTCATGGGGTGACCTGCGTTCACCCCGGAGAAGAAGCACCTGCACCA
>NW_011889766.1:3845-4470 GCF_000151845.1 Pteropus vampyrus
ACCAGAAGCCCCGCACCCATGACCTCAGCCGACGCGTCTCAGCCCCCCACGTGGCGGTCACACGCGCCGATGCAGTCACGCCCGGGGACACTCTGGCATGCGCCTTCAGGACCCCAAAACAAAGCCGTTTCAGGTGGCAAAGCCACAAGCTGGCCAGGGAAAGGCCACATACGGGCATTTAAAACAGTTCCGTGAAGACCGCCGGGCAGGAAGCGTTCGGAGACATGGTCGGGCACGAGCTGTCGGGTCGGCGATGTACAGGGACAGAGTCCTTGCCCGGTGACGAGCCTGGACTCCCACTGCGTGGAAGGACGCGGCTCAGCCACGGGCGGTAGACAGGCTCACGGTGACGGCAGCTGCAGGATTTCAACCTCGAGCCATCGCGCTGGTGACGGCCGGGTGTCCTCTGCGCTGTGTGTGACGTCGCCATGCGTCTCTCCGCATGCTCTGACCATACGCGTGTCCCCGGCCGTCAGATGACGTCTCGGGAGAAAGGCCTGGGGTCCCTTCACCTCCAGGCTCGGCCCTCGCCTCTCCCTGGAAGCCGACGCCGCACAGCTCATGGGGTGACCTGCGTTCACCCCGGAGAAGAAGCACCTGCACCACCTGCACCCCGGGGAGACCC
>NW_011889766.1:4520-4900 GCF_000151845.1 Pteropus vampyrus
CTGCACCCCGGGGAGACCCGTAGCTGGGCACAGGCTGCGATGTCCGTGTGGCTAGTTCTCCGTCCGTCCTCCCCAACACACACAGATACACACACACACACACGCATGTTCACACCCACACACAGACACGCACACACACATGTTCACACCCACACAAACGCACATGCTCACACACACGCATGTTCACCCCACATAGAAACACACACACGCATGTTCACACCCACACACAGACACGCACACACGCATGATCACACCCACACAACGCACACGCTCACACACAAATGCATGTTAAGCCCACACACACACATGGATGTTCACTCCGACACAGAGACACACGCTCACGCACACGTGCATGTTCACACCCACAGAGAGACATATGC
>NW_011889766.1:4950-12693 GCF_000151845.1 Pteropus vampyrus
GGGGTGACCTGCGTTCACCCCGGAGAAGAAGCACCTGCACCACCTGCACCCCGGGGAGACCCGTAGCTGGGCACAGGCTGCGATGTCCGTGTGGCCAGTTCTCCGTCCGTCCTCCCCAACACACACAGATACACGCACACACACGCGTGTTCACACCCACACACAGACACGCACACACACAGACACGCACACACACATATTCACACCCACACAAACACACACACTCGCACACACGCATGTTCACCCCACACAGACACGCACACACACATGTTCACACCCACACAAACACACACACTTGCACACACGCATGTTCACCCCACACACAGACACGTGCACACACGCATGTTCACACCCACACAACGCACACGCTCACACACAAATGCATGTTAAGCCCACACACACACATGGATGTTCACTCCGACACAGAGACACACGCTCACGCACACGTGCATGTTCACACCCACAGAGAGACATATGCTCAGGCACGCATGCATGTTCACACCCACACAAACACACATGCTCACACACGCATGTTCACTCCACACACCGACACGCACACACACATGTTCACACCCACACAAACACACACACTCACACACATGCATGCTCACCCCACACACAGACACGCACACATACATGTTCACACCCACACACACGTGTGCGCACACACATGTTCACCCCACACAGACACGTGCACATACGCATGTTCACACCCACACAAACGCACATGCTCACACACAAACGCATGTTCACCCGACACACAGAGACACACTCTTACACACACACACGCATGTCATGTTCACTCCGACACAGAGACACACGCTCACGCACACGTGCATGTTCACACCCACAGAGAGACATATGCTCAGGCATGCACGCATGTTCACACCTACACAAATGGATACACACACAAATGCATGTTCACCCCACACATAGAGACACACGCTCGCACACGCTCACATGAATGCATGTTCGTACCACCACAGAGACACGCACGTTCACACCCCTGTGCAGCCATGCTCACTCACTCGTAAATGCACGCTCACACCCCCCACACAGACGCACACACTCACCCTCAGACACACACACTTCAGAGCACACCCATGCACACACGTGAATCGCCTCTGACGAGAAACACCTCCGGCAGCTGCGCTCCGACTGTGTCCCCTGGGTTTCTAAAATTAAACCAAAACCGGCAAATTATCTTCATTTTCATCCTGGAATTCACTTTTCGACACCGTTTTTATTAACCACCCCGACGATTCTTCTAGTCTCTTTGGGGGGCAAAAAAAATCTACAACTCTCCACGCGAGGCCACCCTGAACGGGCCGGGAAGAGGCCGTGACAAGTGCTATTTTAAATTTAATTCGAAACGTTCCCAGGCTATTTTTAACTAATTGAGTCCAAATTGCAGCATCGCCGGCAGCATTGCATTGTTTAAGGGACACAAGTGAAAACGGAATTTGCCAGCGCTGGGGAAAACCCTAATGTTTAGAGCGCGTGTTCAAGTTAATTAAGGTTACACTGGAACCACCCGAGGCTTGAATACGTATAGTGTTAATTCGGCGAAAAACGAGACCAAAACGATGGCTCCCCCCACCCCCCGAAACGAAGCGACGGAGGAAGGAAACTCTGCGCGTGCAAAATGCTCGTTTTCCGCAGACGGCCCGAGAAACATGTGCTCGCGGCCGATCTCCCCCTCGCTGTGTCTCCTGGGCCGCGTCTTCGCGAGCGTTTCCTCGAACCCCTGCCTGCCCCGCATCTGGGGCGTGAGCGCGGCGATTTCGGGAAACGAACGTTCCAGCAGCATTTTATCGGGCCGTGGCGGGAACGGAGAATCAGGAGGCCTGGGAGGAAGCGTCGCCTGCACGTCGTTGGCCTGTCACGTGCGTGCGCCTGCAGGGCTCGGGGACACGGTGTGCGGGTGACGTTCCCCGCAGCAGCCGTGGGCCACACGCAAAGCAGAGCACTGCGGCCCAGCACGGCGGCGGACGGGTTCCAGGCACGAGAATCCATCGCCACGCGGCTGGCTCCTGGGAGGCGGGAGAGCTTGCGAGCGTCTGTGAATAAAATATGTCTTCAGCTGAGACAGAGAGAGAGAGAGAGAGAGAGAGAGAGAGAGAAAGATGGAGAGAGAGAGGAAGGGGTGCTGAGAAGGGAGCGGGTATGAGACATGTGTCTTTAACATCTCCTTTTTCGCCTACGGGAACCGTGCGCTGATTAGGCACGGCCCACCATGATGCCGTGTGATTGCTTCCCCGAGGGAAGCAGAAGCCGGGTGCGGCCGCTGGGACAGAAGGCAGCGGATACCCGTGCGTCCGGCCACAGGCTGCGCCTGCCTCAGCTCGTTTTGCTGCCCAAATCACGAGGGCCATTTACCTTTCAAACAGAAGAATTAAACGGTCATTGGAATCCGGTCACGGTCAAGTTATTGGATAGGGCCGTTGGTTCAATGAGTTACTAAATGATAAGCCACATAGTCGGGATTTTCTCCCTGAATCCTGTCAAGCAAATTAACTGATTTCCCTCTGAGAAAATCCGCTAAGCGGGGAGAGGCATCGCAAGCCCAGAATAGCTGGAATCCGACACGGCCTGACAGACACATCTCATCAAGACGCCGGACCAGCGTGCAGAGCAACGGTCATTATCCAGCGGCTGTCCGGAGGCTGCGGCGCGGCGGCCTGATCGTTAGTGACTTGGTGTCAGCTTGGGCGCAGCGGCGAGCGGGGCCCGCACACCTGTGATACAGACCCACATGGCCGCTGTGGTTTCATTAGCGGCTCAAAGGGGGGCCGGCTCGCATCCTCCAGACAGACGATGTCAGAGCGGCAGAGATCAGAAACGCCTCGAACAGGGACTTTAAAACACGGAGCGGCTTGGGGAGAAGCATGGCCACAGGCAGAAAAATGAGACTCTGCAGGGACGGATGGGAGCTGGTCAGCGGCCCTGAGCTGTCACGGGGGACGCGGCCGTCCCCTCAGGAGGGGAGCGCGACTTTGTGGCCTGACAGTCAAGCACGGCAGTGACAAGAAGAGAGACTGGACCTCTGTGACGGCAACCGCACGGGCCCCCGGGGCAAAGGGCACACGAGCCGAGCGACACACACACTTCCAAATGGAGAACTCTACGCTGTCCTCACAGACAAAAGGGAACGAGTCTACAGGGGAGCTCTTCTTCAGAGAAATAAAGATGCCCATGATGCCGACCATTCTGCCCCGAAGACACCCCTCATTCCCCCTGTAGGGCAGACTTGCCAGCTCTGTGCATCCAGCCACACTGCACCTTGTCATCCGCCCGCCCATCCACCGTCTCACGCACCCGTCCATCCATCCACCCATCCATCCATCCACCCACCCATCATCTGTCATGTCCATCCAACCATCCATCCATCCATCCATCCACCCATCCATCTATCCATCCGTCCATCCATCCACTCATCCATCCATCCACTGACTCACTCATCCACTCATCCATCCACCCATCCATCTGTCCAAGGGGAAAAGCCAATGGTGAAGGGCAGGTTCCATTGGCCTCACCAGAGATCCCATAGCTGGAGAAGCCAACCTCTGCCACCTTCCTGTAGGGCCTGCAGCTGAATCTCGAGTGACAGAGCCCTCACTGTACATCGAGAAGGTTTTTCTGCATGAAGCTGGTGGACGACTCTTTTCCAGATGTGTGAGAGGTTCCCCTAGGTTCCTTTTAAGTGAATCTTGTGAAATTTCCAGGATTGCCCTGCTGATGGGGATGTCGCCGTGGATGCCCACGCGAAGTCCTCTGCTTACAGGAGGTTATGACGCAGGAGTCCATTTAGAGGTCATCTCTATGCGTCCTGAGACCTTGTTTCTTCAAACAACGACAAAGGCCCGCGAGGTCTCGGGTGTGCCTGATCGCGTGCATGATATCGCTGTCACCAGGTAAATTTCCCTTGGAGTTGCCCAAGCTGCACACCTAATGTTTTTCTCTTGCCCATTGTGTCTCTGTGCCCCAGCCTCTCTTTAGGTCACGTATGTTACCTGCGCGCCTCTGCATCACGATGCCTGTCTCCCTCCGGAATGGATGTTGAGCTCACTATCAGGAAGACGAAGCTATTGTTTGCATCTCTCAGTGAGCAAAGGATGGGTGGGATGGATGGAGAATAAATGGATAAATGAGGGATGGATGATGGATGGATGGTGAATGGTGGATGGATGATGGATGGGTGGATAGATGGATGATGGATGATGGATGGATGATGGATGGGTGGATAGATGGATGATGGATGATGGATGGATGATGGATGGATGATGGATGGATGATGGATGATGGTGGATGGATGATGAATGGATGGATGGATGGATGGATGGATAGATGGATGGCTGGACGGATGACAGCATGCCTTTGCGGACTTGAAGAAAAGTCTTCAGCCTGCTTGCAGAGCACTGGACAGGTCTTTGAGCAGCCTGACAAGGGCAAGACAGAAGACCTCAGCACGAGAGAGAATAAGGATGCAGAGGGTTGACAGAAAGATAAACCTGTTGCCTCCTCAAGCCAGACGCCGCCAGAGGGCGCTGGGCGAGCCCCCTGTGCAGGCAAGTGGCCCTCCGGGAAGAGCTGCCGAGTTTGCATCCCACCCCCTCGAGGGTATAAGAGTTCGGGGTCTGGACGTAGCCCGCTGCCCGCCTCCTGGACCCACCCCACCCCCCAGCCGTCTCCACTTCTGAAAACCTTAAGCTCGCTGGAAAAAGTTGCCGTTTCAATGCTTACTCGAAATACGAGGTAATTTAAGCTAATTTGTGCACGCTGTCTGGATTCCCAGATCTGCTCGCAGGAACACGGCAGTGAACCGCAAATGAGAGATCAAATTGACCCTAATTGGATCGTCTTCCACGTGACTTTGGAAAGCCCTCGAGCTGTGTGCAGTGCAGCTCGGATGGGGCGGGGGGAGGGTGCAAGCGGGAATCGATGTCAGCGCCCTCCCCATTCTTGCGGGCTTTCCAATTTCCGCGTGCTTCATGACGGACAGACATAATTGCAATCGTTTAAAAACGTTCCTGGTCCCATTTTCGTCTTTCTTCGTAGGGCCGGTAACTTTACATCACGTGGAAAGTAACTGTCGGCACACGGGTCAATCAGCTCTTCGGGGATGTTTCAGACGTTTCCTGCGCCACTCGCTTTCCAGAAGAAATCGAATCCCAAAGCCAAGAGCGTCCCTTCAATTCCCACGGCTGGGATCGATCACTCGTTGCCAGAAACTAGCAGACAATTCTGAGAGATTTTCTGGGCGGAACGAAAGACGATTTTATTCATCGCAGAGAATCGAATTTTGCCAAATGTTCCCTTACGGGTTATTCTTTCTGTTAATGTTCCTAAGTTTCTGAAAACTTGCAGAACGATTATATTTGCGAAAGGAGTTTTGGAGTGTTAATATTTCCAATGACATCGGATCGATAGTGTCGATGGCACGCGGTGTCTTCGGGAGAGAACAGCCCACGTCGTCAGCGTCAGTGGACGGACGCGCGTGCCGGCCCCGTGCGCTCGTCTGTAATTGGCCGGAAGCGTTCAGGGCGGAGAAAATTAGTGTCCCGCATTGGCACGCCTGTAACTTTCTCTGATGTGGTAAAAGACAAAAAAAATACATATGTATTAATTATTTGGGGAGGTGTGTAAAAATACGTCCACACACACAAAGTTTTCATGCAAACATTTTTTTTTAATAAAGGGGTTTTCTGTTTTGCAGGAATTAGGTCTTGTTTTAATTTTACTACGAACACGTGGTTCTTATTTAGAACGTTCTATGCAAATATGCGGATGGCTTTTTTAATGGTAAATATGCCTGAGACATGACTGACTCTCGGTTTTCTTTTTCAGAAAATGAATCCAAGTTTCGATTTTGCAAAGGTTTGTATAACGCGGAAGTCCGATGTGCCATTTGGGAGACGAAGTTCTCTCTAAACTTCTTTACACCTCTGCGCCCCTTCCAAGAATCTTAAGATTCCCTCTCCATTTGCATCTTGGAGACCAAGTGAAGTTGTCTTAAAAAGACCTGATCCTCACCTGTCGCCTTTTCTCCGCACCCCGAACGTCTCCGTGGGGACTCGCGGCCCCCACAGTGCTGTGTGGAAACCCTGGGATCGCCCCCAGCTGGCTTTCCCTTGCTCACCCTCTCATCGCACCATCAGCTCGGTGTCTGCACCCCCAAGGCCAAGCTCAGCAGCCTGGCTTCTCTCCGCCTGCCCCGCCTGGAACATGGGGTGACCCCGCCGCCATCCAGCAGGGGGCGGAGCTCCCCTCTGAGCTCCCCACTCAGCCAGGCCTCTCGAGCTTCCCTCCACCCTCGGCCAACGCTGTTTTCCTGAACATAAATGGGGCCCCGTGAACGCGCGTGCGCTCCGCCCTTTAATGCACCCCCACGTGACCAAGTCCGCAAGACATATTTCTCACGACCTAATTCTTAGCACCGGGAGCTCCACGCGTTGACGTGTTTACTCCACACGAAGAATACGCCTCCGCCTCCAGGTGGGCGATGCACCAGCACGAGGGCCGGTGAGCGGGCGAGAATGTTCCCAGCGCACGTGTGCCCCGTCTTGCTCCGGAGCTCTGTCCTCGGTGGCGGCTGCGCCGTCCTGTCAGGTGCCCGTGTTTAAAGTGCCGTTCGTTCCGAGCCCGAGTCACGTTACCTGACGCCCGAACTCCACAGCAGGGCCGCAGGGCCCCGGGGTCCTCACACACGACACCGGGCCGTTGTGAGCATCCTCAGGCATCCGATGCCCATTCCCCTCCGAGCGACTTCACCTCGAGGTCTTAGCAGACGCTGGTCCACTTTCTGGAACGTCCTTCCCACCCCTCACACAGCTCGCTCCTTCCCCCGTGAGTTCGTTTCATGGAATCCATCCCTGCTCAGCTTTTTTTCTTCGTATATTATTTTTGGTCTCTTTCCTCCGGCGTGTGACATCCGTCACATACCGTGCACGTGCTGTGTCTACGTGTCCGTCCGTCCCTCGCCAGCCAGAAAGACGCGTTCTGACGCTCAGTGGGCGTTCCGTACATTTCCAGCTGATAGATCAATGATGAACAAGGGAGCGTTTGCCAGTTTCTTCCAGTTTCTAAATAAGCAACGTCTTCTGAACGACGTGTTGTACTGGTTTTGAAAGAATTCTTTCTGCGGCTTAGTCCTGGAGGCTTTGGACGCAGTAACAAGTAAGGAGCATGTCACTTAAAAATAAACGTCGTGCCCCACAGCTCGACTCCACGGAAGTGCTGGGTCGAATGGGATTCCTGAGTTTTCAGATGTGTAGCTTAAAAGGCAGGAAATTCTGACACACGCGCCATGTGCATGAATCTTGAAGACATTATGCTGAGTGACATACGCGCAGTCACAGGAAGAGGCGTCCTGTGCGATGCCGCTGAGCGGAGGTCCCCGGATTATAAACCCCCAGAGACAGGACCGCGGGGCGAGGGCCACCGGTCGCCGAGGGGTCATGGGCACCGTGTCATTGTCCTCAGAGGTTTTCTGTCCAGCACCATCTCACGGCGCAGCTGACGCGACCCTTTCCCGATGTTCGGGGCGCTTCGCCGCGACAGTCAGGGAAATCGCACGGGCCTGGCCGGCCACGCCTCTGAGAGCCCAGCCTGGGCGCCAGCGCCAGCAGCAGACACGCGTGTGAGCACGGGGCTGTCCCACGTCGGCTTTGTGGCCGCGCCTGCAACATGCCGGCCGGCGACACGGGGCCCAGGTGGGCCGACGGCGGAGGAGCCGCGATGTGC
>NW_011889766.1:13276-15180 GCF_000151845.1 Pteropus vampyrus
GGTCTGCGTCAGGCGCCTCGCACGGTCCCTGTGTCACAAGGCGCCTGGTCACCTCCGCTGCTCCCGCGTCCCCTCTGTGCCCCGGGCTGAGGGGCGGCTGCCGCCGGGGGCAGCTTCTTCTCACGCGGATGCAGAGACAGAAAGGATGAAGCCAAGGACGAAAGCCAAGCTCAAGTTTCTGTTCGCGTTGCGTCCACCGACATCCACGGCCGAGCAAATCGCACGGCCAAGTGCATGATCTGAGGGCGAGGGGACACGTATGTCACTGTTACTGGTGGCCCCCAAAAACATATGTCTGTGTCCAAACCCCCAGTACCTGAGAATGGGGCCTCATCTGGAAACAGGGTCTGTGCGGACGGGATTAGTTTAGGATCTGGGATGAATCCCCTGGAGCAGGTGGCCCCAAACCCAGTGACAATGTCCTCATAAGGGACAGTAGGGGAGACACAGACACAGAGGAGAAGCCACTTGGACACGGAGGCAGAGACGGGAGGGACGCGGCCACCAGCCCAGGGACGTCTGGGGCCCCCAGACGCTGGGAGAGGCAGGAAGGACCCTCCCCTGGGGCCTCTGGAGGGAGCGAGGCCCGGGACACCTGATGTCACCGTGCTGGTGTCCAGGACCGGGGGAGGATGCTGTCCTGTGGTTCGAGCTCCCAGTTTGTGACAGCAGAGTCAGGAGCCTCACACGGTCGCCAGCCCCGGACATCGCAGGGTCTGGACCGATGTCACCGACGGCGCCCGCACCCGCTGTGTCCTCCCTTAAAGCTGCAAAACTAACGTCTTCATGTGCCGCTTTAGCACAAGTGTCAGTGCAGAGGCCACGGAGGTGCCACCAGTTTGTGTTCGCAGGGACCGCCCCCTCGACCCTCCGCTGCGGGGGACCCCGGCATCAGCCGCGGAGCCGGGTTTTAAGGGAAAAGCATCTTCCTGGTCAAGCACGCAGCGCGTGTTCCCTGCGTGGCAGGGAGCCGAGCACGGGCTGCATAATTCCCGCACGGCCGTCTGGAATTATTGGCTGTGACTTTGTCTTGGGTGTAAAGTAGATACATTTTGATGACCCTGTTATTACTTCCCAGCCGGTCTATTTTCTGTTTTCCGTCACTCGGCTTGTCACGTCACGACGACGGGCTCTCTCGGTCCCTGACGAGCACCTCGTTACCGGCGTCACCGAGAGATTAAATGCCTCCTGCATCTCGCTGCCTCGTCGAGTCCTACGGTCGTTGATTGCATCTTCCAGCCCGTGAGAGCTGCTCTCAAACACCCTGATTCAGCGGTGTTTCAGACGCGCGCTTCCCACGTGTCAGGGAGCAGGCGTGCTCGGGTCCGAGTGAAACCTTCGTCTGCTCACGGAGCTCAGCGCAGGGCGCGACGCGAAATGAAGCCCGCGTTGCCCTTGTGGGCGAGAAGCACGTTGCTTTACACGGATCCGTGAAGATTACGAACCTGCGGGTGAATTAGGGAAAAAAACAACCGAGCCGATGAAGTCACGGATGCCGACAGGAGACGGGGCGCCTGCAAGTCCCAGCAGCCACCGCGCACGTCCGACAGGCTCTCAGCCACCACGCGCCACGGGAAAACTTGGAGGCCGGACGGGGTCGGGGGGCTGGTTCGTGGAGCTTGGGGCGAACCCGAGGCTGTGGGTTGGTGGGGAAACGTTCCTCATCGGGTGGTATGTTTCTGCATTTCCAGAAAGTTGACGGGGATTCTAAGGAGCCATTCCAGTGGGGATCTCCATAATGACCGAGCCACAGGCTGACGCCACTTCCGTCTGTCACTTAGGACGCGGTCCCCAAACCACCCCCGCCCTCCGCAGTCCCGCTGCTCAGAGCCTGCCTCCCTCGCAGCAGACCCAGCGGGACGTCCCCGCAGATGAGGCGCACGGGTCCCCAGCCCTGGGGTGGC
>NW_011889766.1:19645-22188 GCF_000151845.1 Pteropus vampyrus
GGGGCAGGGACACGCTGGTGGAAACAGGGCCACGGCCGTTTGTAGGACCGAGGAGCCTATTTCACAGGGACACACGTAAGTGTGATGCCTTCAAGTCCCGCACGCACGTCTCGAAGCGTGGCGACATTCTCGGGTGAAAATGGAGAGCTGGACGGGGACGGTGGGGGAGGTGAGCTCGTCATCCTGGCCGGGCGCCGACGGCCCCCGTGCAGCGGTGAACCTGACACAGAGACCGGCTCCACGGCCCGGCCGCAGGGCTGGACTTCTCACGACGATGGCAGCTCCACTGCGGGTGGCCGCAGCTCTGATCCCACACGGCGCGTCACGCCCCACATGGAGCCCCGGCCGCCAAGGCGCACGCCTCCCTCGCAGCCCCGCGGGCCCCCCGCCCCCAGGCACGGAGCAGGCCCTGGGTCCTCGGCCGGCGAGGCCGACTGAGGCCAGAGGCCCAGTACGTGCACGGGGCGCCGTTCCAGAACCAGCTTTGGGAGCGTGCGGGAACCCCTTACGTGCTAACTTAGTACTAAGCACTGAGGCCACACGGTGCCGAAGCCACCTAAGCCCCCTGCCGGTACTAAGGCTCAGTTAGCACGGATACAGATGTGAGACCGAACGGACAGTGAATTACGGCCAGCACTGGACGAGCAGCAATGAATTACCGGCGCCGAAGCTTGACACGCAACTAGACGAATCCTACACCCACACTGGGCTCGTCGCTGATACCGAAGACTCAACTAACGTTAACTTAAATACTAGCTGTAAACTCATTACCAACACGGAACTAACCCCAAAGCGACACTAGATACCAGTAGTGGACGAATTACTAACACTAAATAATAAACTAATAGCTCCAAACTAAGACCGAATACTAAATTAATACCCACACGGCACGAACAAGAAATGAATTAGCAACCCTGAAAACTGACATTAATACTAGAGCAATAGTAAACTAAGCGCTCGTACTGAACACTGAGCTAATACCATTAAGGTCAATACGAGTCCTGAACTAATTACCGATACTAAATTAAGCGCAAACGGACATGAAATACCAGTAGTAGACTAATTAGAAATACTAAATGATAAACTAATACCAGTAGTAAGCTAATGCCAAACTAATTGAGCGGTGAATACGAAAATAATTACTAAAACTAAATACTAAACAAATCCCGAAGTGACACTAAATACTTACAGTAGAGGGATACTACACTAGCTGCTAATACTCAATACGAAGCTACTACTCACACATGACTCATAGAGGACGAAGCCTGAACAAGACACTCAGATCGCACTGACTCTGACGCTGCACAGAGAGGAAACTATAACGAGACTGAATACTCACACTCACGCCAAACGGACACCGGCCCGATACTGACTGGTGCTTTGGTACCGAGCTGAGCCCCCGGTGATCCTGGAGGACACGCGTGCCCTGCGGGACGGCTGCCACGCGGTGGGCGTTGTCGTGTGACAAAGTCCTTAAGGGCCCCTTGCCCACTCCGTGGCCTTCGCCCCGAGCGCCCGCCCACGCCGGGGGCAGCAGGAGTCGGCAGGCGAGGTCGATGGGACGCGGACGGGCACGTTCTCTGCCACCCGAGGACCTCGGCCGGCCCCGCAGCTGACAACAGCCGTGCACAGAAGCCCCCCCACCCCGGGGTCTGGTAACATCTCCGCCCCCGGCACGAGGGGAGGACTGGGAGACCCCCAGGGCGCCCCCCACGATGCGTCAGGGCCACACCGAGCAGCCGGTTCGCGATTCCCTCTGGACCGGCCGTCGCTGAGAGTCGGGGCTCAGTGCCCGCTCCCCAGAAACCGCTCAGAACGGGCGGGACACGCACTGTGCGCTTTGGACTTCGAGGTAAAATTCACGTGCCACCGAGTTGACGTTTCAAAGGACACGATCCAGTGGCTTCAGCACATTCGCGACTTGTGTAGTTGTCACCAGTCTCTGGTTCGAGCCCGTTCGCCCCCGAGAAAGGAGACTCGTACCCACAAAGCGGCGTCCCCCGAAGTCTCCCTCGGTCCTCGGGAAGCACAGCTCGGCTTCCTGCCCCCGAGGATCTGCCTGGTCTGAGCATCTCGTGCAAATCGTCCTACGACACGTGGCCTTCCGCGTCCGGCGTGTCCCACCGAGCGTGTTCAAAGCTCGTCCACGTCGTGCAGATGCTCCGTGCTTCGCTCCTGTTCATGGCTGCGTGATAGTCCACTGCGTGGCCCAGGGCCCCACTCTGCCTCCCTGCCTCACCGTGCCGGACACGTGCTGCTCCCGCCTGGCGCGTGCTGGGCGTGATGCTGCTGTGAACGGGACTTTGCGGGCATCTGTCCGAAGCCCTGTGTCCAAGTCTCTTCGGCGACACCTCGGAGCGGCGTTTCTGGGTCCACGATATTTCTCTTTACTCTGCTGAAGAGCCCCCGCCGTGTTTTCAACTGTGGCAGAAACTCTGCATCCCCACGAACGACGAGCGAGGCTTCCAGGTCTCCAGAACACAGTGTTTGTTTGTTTGTTTGTTTGTTTGTTTGTTTGTTTGTTTTGCTGAGTTAGGAGTTTG
>NW_011889766.1:22739-23449 GCF_000151845.1 Pteropus vampyrus
CAGAAACCGCTCCGTGTGGCGCTTACGGCCTGCGCTCTGAGCTCAGGCTTGGCGGTCGGATGCGTCCCCGGAGGCCGGCTACATCCCGGAGACCTCGGTTTCCCCAGCACCGAAACCGAGCATCTCCCCCGAGCATCTCGACACCCGCCACTGGCTCTGACTGTGAATTCCGTGGGCAGCTGGGCATCCTCGGCCATTGGAGCACAGACAAGGGCCCTGTGCCCTGAGCGGTGCCCAGACCCAATGCACAGTGAGCCCACAGGCCCCTCTGCTCCCCTGTGCCGGGGCCGCAGCGTGTCCATCAGCACCGGCGGCTGTGAGCCACACAGACGGCCCCAGCTGCTCTGTGCACAGCAGGGATTCGTCACACTGTCTCGCAGCTCACGCCCTTCTGTGGGAACCAGCCCGGCACTGGGCACGGAGGCCGACGCATGAGCCGGAGCCGCGCACAGCCCCTGGGCCTGTCCTGGCCGCCGGCACCCCACACAGGCCGGGCACAGGCCGCCAGCGCTGCACTCAAAGCCAGGACGCTGAGCCCCACGGGACAGGGCCCCCGACCCCACCGCCGCTGGCACACGCCTCCTTGTGCCCCCCTTGCCCGGCGAGAGTGCGTGTCGGCAGCGTTCTCACGGACGCAGACTGCGCCGCAGCCTCGCCCAGCTCCTGCGAGGCTGGGGGCCGAGGTTCTAGCTGTCCCTTGGGGAGGCGGG
>NW_011889767.1:0-4590 GCF_000151845.1 Pteropus vampyrus
TGTCTTGCTGTGGGCCTCTTTGGATCCCTGATTGTTGGAATTCTCTGAGCTTCCTGGGGTTTTATATTCATTTTCTTCACCAGGTTAGGGAAGTTTTCCATCATTATCTCTTCGAACAGCTGTTCAACATCTTGATTTTCTTCAGGTATGCCAATCAGATATTTGGACCCTTAATAGTGTTTCTTATGCTCCTTAAATTATTTTTATAGTTTTGGCATCTTATCTCTTGCCATTCTGATTGCATGTCCTTGACTTTCCCATCATCTAAATAAGGCATTTGATTCTCTTCTTTATTCACTTTGTTTATTCCTTTGTTCCATTTAATATACTTCTCATCTCAGATAATGTGTTCTTTTCTGACTGGTTCTCTTTTATAATTTCTATTTCCATTTTTGTTTTTTATCTCTTTGTTGAAGTTCTCACTGAATTTACCTATACTTCCTAAAAGTTCATTGAGCATCTTTATAACCAGTGTTTTGAACACTGCATCTGTTAGATTTCTTGACTCCCGTATATCTGGATCTCTGTTCTGTTCTCTCATGTGGTTTCTACTTCTTTGTCTTCCCATTTTGGCTGCCTTTCTGTGTCTGTTTCTATGTCCTAAGCAAAGCTCCTAAGTCTCCCAGTCTTATTAGTGTGGATTTGTGAAGTAGGTGTCCAGTGGCACAGTCCTGAGAGGGGTTCAGCTGAGGCCAAATTTCGCTGAAGGTTCTACCCCTCCGGGGCAACCTGTTAAGATTCAGCAAGCAATCCACAGATGCTGTGCTTATAGTTGCCTCAAAAGGCCATACCAGAAACCGAGGTCAGCTGCCTACAGTGTGAGTCCAGGTGCTGCTCAGTAAAGAGCACCTGACTCTCCGAGGACACACCTGGATGTGGCTTGGGTGGGGCCGTGAGCTGGGGGAAGCGGGGTTTCAAAGAATCCTCTGGGTGTAGTGACCTCTGTTATCCAGTTTGATGATGTCACGGCTATGGTGGCACTGTGTCCGGTGCACTGGTAGGGGTGAGGACTCAACAGGGAATAATGGATACCGCCAGCACTTCTGTACAGAGAGAGTCTTGCTTAAGCCCTCACTCCAACAATGTCTCCCTGTAACTCCCTGGTGCCCACTGCGTGCAGAAAATTGGCACTGGTGCTCAGAGCAAGCAGGTCCATCACCACGAAAATCCCCTCATGGATGTGGCCCCTTTAAGAGGCTTTTGCTGCTGCCAGTGCCACAGTCTCTGTCTCACTCAGCTGCTCAAGACCGGATAGCCCAGCAACCTCGCTCCATCCTATCTTCTGCCATTGCAGGGTGACTTCTTGGATTCTCCCTAGTTGAATGGCTTGTTCCTCTAGATCTCAGGCAATTTTTCCTTGTTTCCATCACAACTTTGATTTGGTCACCAGAGGGATGAACAGAGCCTCTGTCATCTACACCATTTTTTCCTCCCCCTATTTATTTCAAATCAAACTTTATTTCCAACTAGTTGGAGGTTTTCCAGATGTTCATCCAGGGACCCATGCTTTATCCACTTTAGGCTCCATCCTGGAGGTCTACAGTGTTCTCTCCAGTTAGCCAGATCAGTTTTGAATCTTTAAGTATCATTTCTAAGCTTGGAAGTTGGTATGTATGGACGATCATTATATTCGTGTTTAGTAGAAATAAAAGTCATAACTATGAGTATTTTATGTTAAGGCAACTACCATAAAATTAAAAAGAATGAATAAATTTTAAATATCAAAGAGAATTTGTTCTGTTTAAAGGAAAGTAGGAAAAAGAATCCCAAAACGTACAGTGAATTCACAATTTGAGACAAGATGGCAGTAGTAGATACCTGTATAGCTTTAAAATAATTGTAAATTAAAGTCATCAATAAAAAGACTATCTAGTTGCATTTTTGAAAAAGAATACAGCAAAGTTTTTTCGACAAGGGAAAACTTTAGAACAAAAGGATTCAGAATTGATTAAAATAAATGGATAGTAAAAGATATATAAGACAAAATCGAAGAAATAAGTTGAGGTGTTGTCATAATATATGGTCAAAATAGAATTTTAAAAAAAAACCTAATTGGAAAAGGTAAGGTGTCATATAATGGGAAAAGGAACAAAATGGCAAGAAGATATAAATGCACCCAAAAACATGATCTCAAATTATGTAAACAAAACCGACAACAATGTAGGGAGAAATATGTATGTCATCAATTCTTGTTATAGAATTAATATACCCTCCAAAATTCATGGTTCAAAGTTGACTCTGCAAATACCCTTGACAGTATGATAGAATTCAGAAAACACAGTGTTTATACCCACAAAGAGGTGAGAGATTTTATTAATGATCAGATCATGTCTACTTTCCCCAATACATTTATTACTAATGTATTCCAAGTTAATTTGAAACACCACCCTTATGATATGCTGATCTGCCATTTCTTTTCTATGGATATGTCTGTGCACCAATAATACAGTTTAATCACTAATAGAAAAAAGATATCTCATACTTTTGTTTTTTCAAAAAGCTCTTGGCAACTTTCACACATTTTTTTTCCTCCAGAAGAATGTTAGAATAATTGTCGGTTTAAAAAAAATCCTGTTTGGATTTTAAGTGACATTGGGTTCTCCAGGTAGACAATTGTGTCATCAATAAATAATAGTGAATCTTATTTCATTTTGTTCTTTTTGTATCATGGAGAACTTTTTGACAATGTTGAGATAAAAATGGTGATAATAGGTATCGTTGATGATGAAGGCTATTGATTTCTGATGGAGCATCTCTATCATCTTAGAAAGTATCTTTCACCTTTTTCTCTATGGAATCATCATGGTGGACCTTGTACACATACCCTGAAAACTGGAGGGCCATCAAGGTCTTCCTTGCCACTCAGTTCAGCAGGGCTCAGGCCCACGTGCTCTCCATACCACCCCACTTCCACTATGGCCAAACCAACCGCACTCCTGAATTTCTCTGTAAATTCCCTGCTGGTAAGGTTCCAGCATTTGAAGATGACAACAGATTCTGTGCGTTTGAGAGCAATGCCATTACCTACTATGTGAGCAATGAGGAGCTTTGGGGAACTATTCCAGAGGCAGCAGCCCGGGTGGTTCAGTGGGTGAGCTTTGCTGATAGCTACATAGTGGCACCAGCCAGTACCTGGATGTTCTCCACCTTGGGCATCATGTACCACAACAAGCAAGCCACAGAGAATGTAAAGGAGGAGGTGAGGTGAATTCTGGGGCTGCTAGATGCTCACTTGAAGACAAGGACTTTTTTATTGGGCGAACATGTGAAACTGGCTAACATTATAGTTGCCTGCACCCTGTTGTGGCTCTATAAACAGGTCCTGGAACCTTCTTTCTACCAGACTTTCCACAATACCAACCACTGGTTCTCCACTTGCATTAACCAGCTCCAGTTCCAGGCTGTCTTGAAGGAGGTGAAACTCCATGAGAAGATGGCCCAGTTTGATGCTAAAAAAGTTTGCAGAGAGCCAGCCTAAAAAAGACACTCACAAAAGGAGAAAGGTTCTTAGGAGGAGAAACAGAAACTCCAGGCTGAACAGAAAGAGGAGAAAAAGGCAGCTGCTCCTGCTCCTGCTCCTGCTCCTGATGAGGAGATGGACTAATGTGAACAGGTGCTGGCTGCTGAGCCAAAGGCCAAGTAACACTTTTTGCTCACTTGCCCAAGAGTACCTTTGTGCTGGATGAGTTTAAGCGCAAGTATTCCGATGAGAATATCTTCTCTCTGGCACTGTTGTCTTTTGGGAAACACTTTGACAAGAATGGCTGGTCCCTGTGGTACTCTGACGAGCTTGCTCAGGCCTTCATGAGTTGCAACCTCATCACTGGAATGTTCCAGCGATTGGACAAGCTGAGGAAGAATGCCTTTGCCAGTGTTATCCTCTTTGGAACTAACCATTGAAGCTCCATTTCTGGAGTCTGGGTCTCCAAGACCAGGAACTTCCCTTTCTACTGAGTCCAGATTGTCAGGTAAACTACAAGTCATATATATGAAGGAAAATGGATCTGGCAGTAAGGAGATCCAGATGCTGGTTCGAGAGTACTTTTGCTGGGAGAGGGCCTTCCAGAATGTGAGCAAAGCCTTCAATCAGGGCAGGATCTTCAAGTGAACATCTCTTGCCATTGCCTAGCTGTTTGCACTCATCCCTTAGGGAGATAGGGGTCATTAAAGGAAAATGAATGTTGGAAAAAAAATAAAGTATCTTTCTTCTAATTTCATACTAAGAAGTTTTTTGAAAAATCATTAATGGGTATTAAATTATTTGTTCTTTGATATTGAGTTGTATGAGTTCTTTATAAATTTTGGATATTAACTCCTTATCCAATATATCATTTTAAATTTCTTCTCCTATTCAGCAGGTTGTCTTTTTGTTTTGTTGATGGTTTCCTTCACTATGCAAAAGCTCTTTAGTTTGATGTAGCTCTATTAGTTTATTTTTGCTTTTGTTTCTTTTGCTCAAGGATATATATCCGAAAAGATATTATTAAGACTGATATCAAAGAGTTTACTATCTATGTTTTCTTCTAGGAGTTTTATGGCTTCAGGTTTACATTTAAGTCTTTAATCCATTTTGAGTTTATTTTTGTATAT
>NW_011889767.1:4640-10555 GCF_000151845.1 Pteropus vampyrus
TTTAGTTTGATGTAGCTCTATTAGTTTATTTTTGCTTTTGTTTCTTTTGCTCAAGGATATATATCCGAAAAGATATTATTAAGACTGATATCAAAGAGTTTACTATCTATGTTTTCTTCTAGGAGTTTTATGGCTTCAGGTTTACATTTAAGTCTTTAATCCATTTTGAGTTTATTTTTGTATATGGTGTAAGAGTAGTTCAGTTTCTTTTTTTCTATCGTTGCATATATCTGTCCAGTTTTCCCAGCACCACTTATTGAACAGACTGTCTATTCTCCAGTGTATACTCTTGCCTCCTTTGTTGTAGATTAATTGACAATGTAAGTGAGGGTTTGTTTCTGGGCTTTCTATTCTATTCCATTGATCTATGTGTCTATGTTTGTGCCAGTATCATACTGTTTTAATTATTATAGCTTTGTAATATAGTTTAAAATCAGTGTGCATGATACCTCCAACTTTGTTCTTCTTTCTCGAGATTGCTTTGGCTATTTGGGGTCTTTTGCAGTTCCATATAAATTTTAGGATTATTTATTCTAGTTCTGAGAAGAATGCCATTGGTATTTTAATAGAGATTGCATTGAATCCATAGATTGCTTTGGGCTGTATGGCTATTTTAATGATGTTAATCCTTCCAACCCATGAGCTTGTTTTATCCTCCCATTTATTTTGTCCTATTTAATTTCTTTCTTCAGTGTCTTATAGTTTTCCAAGTACAAATCTTGTACCTCTTTGGTTAAATTTATTCCTAGCTATTATATTCATTTTGATGTCCTTGTAAATGGGATTGTTTTCTTAATTTCTCCTTCTGATCATTTGTTATTAGTGTATAGAAATGTGGTAGGTATATTAATTTTCTATCCTGTAGCTTTACCGAATTCATTTATTCTAATAGTTTTGAATCACTAAATTTATTATAAATTTGTTGAATTTACTTATTAATTCTAATATCTCTTAATGATTTACAAATATTTTTATGTAACTTGTTAACTTAATATTTTTGTGTGCATTGCCAGATTATAGTTTTTCATTATAATTTAAAATATTTGTATTTGAGATTATTTCTTTTTTTCATTCTGGATGTAATGTATCTGTATTTTCCTGTTTCCTTTTCATTACTCACTTTACCAAAATTTTCCTTTTTATTGAACTTTTCAAAGAATGAACTTTAATATTTATTTTTCAATTATACTATCTTTCTAGTTTGTAATTCACTAATTTCTTTTTCTGCTGACATAATTCCCGTTACCCATATGATTTTTGAATAGTTTGCTTAGCTGGTCTGTTTCTAGATTTCTGAGTTGAATTATTAAATCAAATTGCTTATATTCTCTTTTTCTTGATTACTTGTATTTAACCACTTCTCTCCTATCTCCACTGATAACATCCGGGTCCAAGTCTTCATCATGTTTTACCTGGACTATTACAACCACCTCCCAATAATCTCCATTTCTACCCTTTTTGCTATATAGACAATTCTAGAGTGTTCCTTTTAAAAGACAAGTTATATTGTGTCTATCCTCGGCTCAAAACCTTCCACAGGCTCTCCATTCACTTAGAATAAAAGTTAAAGTTCTTATGCTAGCCTAAGAGGTACTACATAATCTGACCCCATAACATTCCATGATCTTCCTTCTGCCAATTATCCCATTGCTTGTTCCACTCCCAGTTTCCTCAGGGTCTTTATACTACTTCTACTTCTTCTTCTTCTTCTTCTTCTTCTTCTTCTTCTTCATTTCTCTTCTCTGATTACTCTCTATCCACCCTGTTTAACTTTATTTTTATTCATAGAATTTACTACTATCTGAAATGTTATATAGTATATATTTGTAACTTTGTGTCTTTGAGTTCATCTTTAACCACATAACATGAGACGTAAAGATCTTATTTTAAAAATAGTCTATAATTCTTGTTTTGATTTCCACTTTGACTCAAAAGTTATACAAAAGAGTATTTTTAAATTTAAAATAGCTTTTATAATTAAACTTCAGTTACTCAGTTCTGGGTTTTTGCATTGAAGTTTGATAAAGTGATCTCTATAAATTTCTACTTGGGAAATTTGTTGAGATTTTCTATTAGAGTTATCCTTCCCATAAATGATTAAAAGATATATTTAAAAAAACAATTTCCCTGAGGTATAAATTGTATGCCTGTATCTATCTACCTATAAATCTATGTATATAAGTAATTAAAGTGATTATGGTATTCATATATAGTATTTTTGCCTGCATAGAGGGCATAAAGTTTCCAAGTATTATTTTGTTTCTGTAAATTATTCCTCACATTTCTAAAAAAGTTAGTTTATATATTTTGAACTTAAAAAATTTTTTAAATCAATTTTCATAAGGTATAAATTACATAATAGAAAATTATATACATTATGTTATATTTCCATGAGTTTTACCAAATGCATACCATATAACCCATGTAACCATCACCATAAGAAAAGGTATGGAATATATCCTTCATCCCAGAATGTGCCTTGTGCCACTCTGAAGTCGGTATCACCCAAAGCCCTACCCCACACAATCAGTGACCTGATTTCCATCATTGTGGATTCATTTTCTCATAGATAAGTAAATAGATGGTATGTATTATCATGTCTCTAGGATCTTTTGCTTGGCATATTGACAGTGAGATTTATTTATATTGTTGCATGTATCAGCATATAATTATCTGGAAAGAGGGAGAGTTAAACAGTATTCCATTGTACACCACAATCTGTTGAATGGACACATCTACATGGACCATTTTCAGACTTGGCTATTATGAATGAGACTGTTATGAACATTCATGTATGAGTCTTTCTGTGTAATGTAAGTCATTATTCTTATAAAACTAGCTATAAGTGGTATGGTAAATGTGTACATAACTAAACTATTTTTTACATGGCTCTGCTATTTTACACAGAAGTATATTGTCATCATTCATCATTCAACCCAATGCCTAGTATTTTTAGCCTTCTAAATTTTAGCCATTCTTGTGACTCTGTAACAGTATCTCATGTGGGTTTTAATTTTTATTTCTCTAATTACTAGTGATAATTGAGTATTTCTCATGTGTTTATTGGCCATTTTTTTTCTTTTATGTGATTTCTGCTCAAATATGTTTTCCACTTTTTATTGGGCAGCTTCTTATCATTGAGTTGTAGGATATATCTGGAAATAGTTCTGCTTCCTTTTGGGGCACGTTTCTCTCACTCATTTACATTTCTCTACTTCTGGGACCACTTCCTCTGTGAGAAGACAGATGTCATATCATGAAGCCACTTAAGCAGGCTATCAAGGGGTCCATGTGTCAAAAAATGGAGGTCTCTGGCCAGCAGCCAATGAAGAAGGGAGGCTTGTCAATAACAAAATGAGTGAGCTTAAAACTGGAATATCTAGCCCTAGGTGAGCCTAGAGATGACTGTAAACCTAGTTGAGGCCTGGAATGTAACCTCAAGAGAGAACCAGAGCCTTTACCACTCAGCTGAGCCTCTCCCAGATAGCTTATACTCAGAATCTGTGTGAGATAACAAATATTTGTACTTTCGAGCCACTAAGTTTTTAGATTATTTGTAAAATTATAGATAACTAACATCCATCCAAACTATGATAACTCCAGTTCAATCCCCAAATCTGAAAAGCATATTCAGTGAAGTTGGCTTGATGTGCAGACTTGAAGTCAAGTTGGAAGCCACAGTTCCCAAACAGGATGCACTGTCAGATCCCTTTACCTTGGTCCCCAAACTCTAATCAGATTAGGTGCAACAGCATATGCTCTTCCATTTCAATCAAAATTAAGTCCTGCCGTTCTTCATAATTGAGTGCTTTTTACCAGCAGCATCTTTCTCTCTGTATGTTTTTAATGCTCTCCACCCTATAGCTACTCATTCATATCATTCTTTCTGCCTCTAAGATTCTCATGGTAGGAAGAAATTGTTAAGGCTGTACAGACCAACCCTAATGCTTGACTCTCCTCTATAATACCCCCGAAGTGCCTTTTAGCTTATTTTTGAAAATTTTTCCCGAGGTAGCTCATTCTATTTTTGGATCACCCTCTTAGAAAATTCCTCCAACTGTGAGCAGAATTCACTTTCTCTTCTCTCCTGCTTCACTTGATTCTCAAGAGATTCATTCTTTGGAAGACTCTCCAGAGAGAATTGGCTGTGACTAAGACATACCCTGGAATCAAGGACTGGGTGTGAATTTGGGTGGTTTTGAAGAAAATTGTATTTTCTTTACTATGAAGTCCCTGACTGAACTTGGTTTTTATGAGCCATTTCATTGCTAGACAATTATTTATTCATCTTTAATAATGTATCTAGGATAGGAGAGAAGTCTCTTCAATTACTTGTATTCTCAGCTCTTTCTGCACATGTTGAGACTTTTCTGGATATTCCTGTAGCAGCTGCTCCATATAACTGATGAGTAGAGGTAACAGATATCTTGCCCTTGTCTCTGTTAGGGCCGTGAGCCAAGCATTATAAATCTGGGCATCATCTTTCCTACTCAGGCCAGCCAGGACAATGATAAAATTAATTGTTTCCATAAAGAGGGGTAGTCTAGAGACTTCCTGGAGAGCTTGGCTCATCTGTAGATCTAGGAAGGTGGTATGAGTTGTTTCTTGCCTACTTAAATGTAGCCAAAGTTTTATTTGGCTACATTTATATTTGTGTATAGTTATAAACTGTACACAAAAGTATAAACTGTACTTTTGTGTACAGTTTATAACTATTTTCTTTGTGGTTATCATGAAAATTGCATTTAACATTCTAATGTTATAATCGGGTTAACCTGGTACAAATTGAAACATACAAAATTAAAAATATACAAAATTCAAATTCAAAACATACAGGGTGACATCAGAAGCATGGCATAAAGAGAGATGTCCACAGATCTCTCCTCTTGAAATAACAATAAGCTCAACATCTAAAAGTCAACAAATAACACTCAATCTGCACACGAGCACATCTGAGCGAGTGATCTGCGAATAAGATCTACCACAGGAATTGAAAAAACAACTAGATCAGCAGAATGAGTTTTTTTAAGCCAGGTGATAGAAACCCTAAAAAGAACCAAATAGAACTTCTAGAGATAAAGAACACACTAAAAGAAAAATGATATAGCAAGCTTGGGAAATAGAGTCAACCAAATGGAGGAGAGGATCAGTGATATCGAAGACAGAAATCTAGAAATAAATCAGAAGGAAGAAGAGAGAAAACGAAGAATGAAAAATAAAGAAAGAGAAATACAAGAACTAGCTGATACTATAAGGAGAGGAAATATAAGAATAATAGGCATTATCAAAGGTGAGGAAAAAGATCAGAGACTAGAAGCATTTTCAGATAAATAGTTGATGAGAACATCCCAAATCTAAGGAATGAGCTGGAGCTTATTCAAGAAGTCAACAGAACACCCAATTATCTCAATTCAAAAAGGCCTTCAACAAGACACATCGTATTAAAGTTATCAAAAATCAACAACAAGGACGAAATTCTCAGGGCAGCCAGGGAAAAGAAGACGGTAACTTATGAAGGAAAATCCATTAGATTATCATTGGACTTCTCAGAGCAGACCTCACAAGCCAGAAAGGAATGGAATCAAATATTTAAACTATTAAGTGAAAGAAACTACCAGCTTAGTTAGAATGATGTATCCAGCTAAGCTCTCCTTCAGATATGAAGGAGAAATGAAGACCTTTCCAGACATACAAAAATTGAGGGAATTCTCCACTATGAGGCCTGCACTACGGGAAATACTGAAAGGGGTCAGCTCACCTAAAACAAAATAACAGAACAAAAAAATACGTACTTAGGAGTAAGGTGACTGTCAGGCAAATAGAAGCAGAGGAGTGCAACCTTTACTAAGAACAGGGCATTATAAGCTTAAATAATAAGAGGATTGCTACAGCAAGATAGTAATGAACGTTCAGCA
>NW_011889767.1:11245-12323 GCF_000151845.1 Pteropus vampyrus
CTAATACTGGATGAAATAGACTTCAAAATAAAATAGGTAAAGAAAGATGCTGAGGGACACTTCATAATGATAAAGGGAATCATGCACCAAGAAGACATGACACTTATTAATATCTATGCTCCCAATCAGGGAGCCCCAAAATATGTAAAGCAATTACTAACAGAACTAAAGGGAGAAACAGACCCAAACACTAGCGTAGTAGGAGACCTAAATACCCCACTGTCGGATATGGACAGGTTATCCAAACAGAAAATCAATAAGGAAATAACATCCTTTAATGACACATTAGACCAACTGGACATAATTGACATATACAGAGCCTTCCATCCCAAAACAGCTGCTTATACATTCTTCTCTAGTGCACATGGAACATTCTCAAGAATCGACCACATACTGTGACACAGAAATAGCCTCAACAAATATAAGAGGGTTGAAAACATACCAACCATATTCTCTGATCATAATGCTTTGAACTAGAGATCGACTGCAAAAAGAAATCAGGAAGAACCACAAATACACGGAGATTAAACAACACGCTACTGAAGAATAACTGGGTCAGGGGAGAAATAAAAAGAGAGATCAAGAGATACATAGAAACAAATGATAATGATAGTACAACATATCAAAATTTTTGGGACACGGCAAACGCGGTCATAAGAGGAAAGTTCATATCATCACAGGCCTATCTCCAAAAATAGGAACGCGCCCAAATGAAGAACCTAACGCTTTATCTTAAAAAACTAGAAAAGGAAGAACAAACGAGGCGTAAAGTCAGCAGAAGGGAAAAAAATCATCAAAATTAGAGCAGAAATAAATAAAATTGAAAACAAAAAAACAATAGAAAAAATAAATGCAACAAGGAGCTGGTTCTTTGAGAGGGTTAATAAAGTTGACAAAACCCTGGCTAGACTCACTAAAGAAAAAAGAGAAAGGACACAAATAAAAAAAATCAGGGATGAAAGAGGGGGAAATTACGACTGACATCGCAGAAATACAAAGGACCATACAAGAATACTATGAAAAAGTATATAATAACAAATTTAATAACCTAGAAGAAATGGACCAGTACTTAGAAAAA
>NW_011889767.1:12373-12950 GCF_000151845.1 Pteropus vampyrus
ACAACCTTCTTAGACTGAATCAAGAAGATCTGGAAAATCTAAATGGACTGATCGGCAGCATGGAAATTGAAACAATCATCAAAAACCTACCAAAAAGTAAAAGTCCAGGACCAGATGGCTTCACCAGTGAATTCCACCAAACATTCAAAGAAGATCTAATACCTATTCTCCTCAAACTCTTCCAAAAATTCGAAGAAGAGGCAATACTCCCCAACTCATTTTATGAGGCCAATATTACTCTGATAGCAAAACCTGGTAAAGATAACACAGAACAAGAAAACTACAGACCAATATCTCTCATGAACATATATGCAAAAATCCTAAATAAGATACTAGTGAACTGAATACAGGAACGTATTAAAAAGAGTATACACCGAAGACCAGGTGCTGCAGGCACAAAAAATAAGTGAAAAATAAGGGATTGTAAGCTGACAAGGTCCTTGCAATCTGTGAGGTCAACCAAGGGTTGCCTTGCCTAAAAATTTAAATAAATAAACAATAAATGAATGAAAATAAAAATATTATACACCACAATCCAGTGGGCTTCATCCCAGGGGCACAGGGATGGTTCGACATA
>NW_011889767.1:14594-16517 GCF_000151845.1 Pteropus vampyrus
AATGGTTCAACATACACAAATCGATTAATGTGATATACCACAAAAACAAAGTAAAAAATAAGAATCATATGATCATACCGATAGATGCACAAAAGCCTTTGACAAAATACCGCATCCATGTATGATCGAAACACTTAACAAAATCAGTATAGAAGAAAAGTACCTTAACATAATAAAGGCCGGATGACATAATCTCAGCTGACATTATACTTACTGGTGAAAAACTAAAATCATTTCCTCTAAGATCAGGAACAAGACAAGGTTGTCCACTATCACCACTGATATCCAGTATAAAACTGGAGGTCCTAGAAAGTGCAATCAGGCAAGAGAAAGATATAAAATGCATCCAAATAGGAAACAAAGAAGTCAAACAGTCACTATTTACGGATGACATGATTCTCTATATAGAAAACCCTAAAGACTCCACAAGAACACTACTAAAAACAATAAACAAATACAGTACAGTTTCTGGTTACAAAACCAATGTTCAAAAACCCATAGCATTCCTATACTCTAATAATGAAGCGTCAGAAAAAGAAGTGGAAAAAATAATTCCTTTTGCAATTGCAACAAAAAGAATAAAATACCTAGGAATAAATTTAACGAAACACGTGAAGGACCTGTACAATGAAAACTACAAGACCCTATTAAAGGAAATCGAAGAAGATACAAAGAAATGGAAAGATATTCTGTGTTCTTGGATTAGAGAAATCAACATAGTTAAAATGACCATAGTACCTAAAGCATTATACAGATTTAATGGAATCCCTATGAAAATCCCATCGGCATTTTTTAAAGATATAGAAGAAAAACTCATCAGATTTATATGAAAGCACAAAAGACCCCGAATTGCTAAAGCCATCCTGAGAAAAAAGAACGGGGCTTGAGGCATCACTCTGCCTGACTTCAAATTATACTGCAAAGTGATAGTAATCAAAGTAGTATGGTACTGGTAGAAAACAGACACACGGACCAATGTACTGTATACTTGAAACTAATTAAATAATTTTAAAAAAGAAAGAAAGAAAATAAGCTCTTTAAAAAAAGATTCAAAACCTTGGTAGATGATGCCTATATACCCCTCTTCATGGGATCTCCTTCCCACCACCTCAAAGTTAATCACTTTTTTAAATGTGATCTTTATAATTTTTACACATGATTGAATAGTTTTACTATGTATTTATATATATTTATCTCTATAATATATGTAGTAATGTTATGTATGTATTAAATTTAATATAAATGGTATAATCTGGTATATATACTCTGTGGCTTGCTTTGTTTAATATTCAACATTATACATGAGATTTATACAGCTTGATACCTAACCTATATTTATATTCACCATTGTGTAGTATATTGTATATCAGTTATAGAAATAAAAATGATTACTTTATCTAAGGTATTTTATTCCAATTTCAGCAGAGACTGGAACTGAAACAAAATGAACATTCCTGAAGATCATCTTCAGGATGACAAAATGAAAATGAATTTGTAAAAAAAAGAAAAGTAAATTTGATAAATTGGCCATTGAGCAAATTAATTTCGAGCCCAACATCTCAATAAGAGAAAAAACAAGTGTATATCAAAAATAATTTCATCAACTAATGCCCCCTGTACTAGTCTGCGCTGGAACTATAACAGAGTACCACAGGCTGGCTGGCTTAAGCAACAGAAATTTATTTGCTCTCAGTTCTGGATGTTGGAAGCACAAGATCAAAGTCCCATAGTGTAAGTGTGTAGTAAAGACTTTTCCTGTCCTATAAAAGGCTTTGTGCTTGCATGGAGAGAGAAAGAGATCTCTGAGATCTCTTCCTTTTTATTGTAGGGACACCAGACCTATCATATTACGGCCCCTCCCTTTACAACCTCATCTAACCTTAGTTACCTCCCTAAAAGTCCTATATCCCAACATAGTCACAT
>NW_011889767.1:20155-22248 GCF_000151845.1 Pteropus vampyrus
AGCAACTGGAGAGGACCACATGCAGCAAGTTACAGGAAGAAAGCAAGAAAGGAAATTAGAAAGATGAGGCACGTGTTTAGTGGCATCCTCGGTCATGCCAGCACGAGGATCGTGGTCTCTTATCGAGCCACTGGCCATGACCCCTTTCTTGCCAGGTGTTCCGGCCCCAACTGCAGTCTGAGAGAATGTGCGAAGCTTGTTCAGGTCCTGTGTGTATGTGCCCAGCACACAGGTACTTACATTACCGTACCGCTCAGCTCTGGAGATGTCTAGGCTGCAGAGAAAAGACATGCCAGGTGATACCATGAATTAGGTCTGCCCCGTGGTTGTCACACAGAGGGTTAGACCAGTGAGGAGTCACTCAGAGCCAGGGCAGGAGAGTCAGACAGGAGAGCGGCTCAACATCCCCCACTAGAACTCAGAGGCATGCTGAGCCAGGGCTGTATGGGGAAGTGGTGACCTTTGCTGGTCTTCATCATGCTGCTCTGTCCTTCGTGTTCCGCAGAGAGGTTGCCGGGGCAGATGCAGGTGCAGCCCGTGCCTCTGCCAGGCAGTGGCAGGGCCACAGCAGAGGCTGCTGTGGGCTCAAGGCTCAGGGTGCACTGGGAGGAGGGGGCTGGGCAAGGGTGCTCTCCCCAGCCCCGTGACAACATGCACATCTCCACAGATCCTATGCATCTAAAGGCCCCAGACCTACCTCAGGCACTGCTCTACCTCAGCCACCCTCTGTAGGGCCTTCGCATTCATCTTGCAAATGTGCAGTGAAGCTTCCTTGGAGGTGTGAGAGAATGCCATGTGCAGGTTGGCCAAGTTTCTAAAATCTCCTGAGCTACATCAGGGGTCCATCGGCTGGTTTCACGCGCACCAGTCCTAACTCCTCCAGTACAGGGGAGACTCCTCAGTACTGCCAGACCAATTTTCAGCATGAGTGATTCCACACTTTCTCCAACAGCTTTCAAATGGATCTGTTTACATGTGATCTCACTATAGTCTCTCCACCTGACCTCTGTCTTTAGGGGAGCCTAAAAACTACTGAGCCCCAGGCCAGTGTTAAACATTTAACACACCACAATTCAGAGCACAGAACTGTTGGATCCAGGAGCATTGGGAGGGGAGCGCACCCTTGGCAGGGCTGTCTTACTCAGATGGCGCTGCCTGGAGATTGCCCATCTGGTACAGGACCAAGAAACCAAGAACCAGGAATGAGGAGAACTTCCAGAAGCCCATCATGCCTCTCTGCAAGGGAAAAATCATGTCACCATGTACACCATTTGAAGTGAGATGAACCCACAGGCCTGGACTCTGGTCCTGCTTCTGCAACTAACTCCCTTTTCCTTTCACCATCTCCCCCACCCATCCAGCCTCCACCACCACCACCCTTATCAGTGAAATGGACTGCTGGAAGATCCAGTGAGCCTGCAGCTTGCATGGTTTAGCAAAAGTGGAGAAGCAATTCTAGAACAACTGAGTGATGGGGTCTCAGTCCACAGGCCCCTTCCTGCCAACCCAAGCCACCAACTGTCTCATAACTTGTTGACCAGGTCTCCATTGAAGACAGTAACCAAAGGGCCCCTCACCACAGCTGCTCTCATAATGCACTCCAGAGCTGTACTCTGGCGCTTTTGCTAGCCCCTCTGCATGGAGTTGGGGGTGGGGGAGGGCAGGTGGGAGAGACGGGAGGAGGTGATGGAGAATGTGAGAGGAGGGAAGGGGAGAACCTAGATGGAGAGGAAATATCTCTGCAGTTGGAGTCTCTGAGAAGCTGAAGACCAAATTCTACTGCTCAGCTGCTGAACACTTCGGGATAGACTCCCTTGTAATAACAAAGCGTAGCAGAGTGTTAAAAAACGGTCCCGGAACTTAAACAGAGGGGGGGTGGGGGGATGGGGGTGGAGCTGCCAGAACTCACAACTGGGGCTTGCGTTTAATGGCTGCCTACCCTAGGTCTTTGTGCCTATTTACCATCCACTTACGCTGAGACAGGTTCCGAACCAATTTCCGGGGACCACTAGGCAAAACACCAAACCCGTGAGCGCACAGTCTGCAGAAAGTTACTCCTGCGTCCTGCTCTTCCCGCGATACCTAGGGAGCTC
>NW_011889767.1:22924-23279 GCF_000151845.1 Pteropus vampyrus
GTAGAGCATGAGAATCAGGGTTTGCCCCAAGAAGGTGCTAGAGTAGCCTCCAGCAATTTCAAGCTTTACTTTAAAGGTCTTCCCAGATAGGGAGGGATTGAGATTAACTCATTCATTAAGCAAGCACTCCTAATTTGTAAAACTGCTTCCGTCTGAGTTGGGAGCAGGTTCTTTGAGAGGGTTAATAAAGTTGACAAAACCCTGGCTAGACTCACTAAAGAAAAAAGAGAAAGGACACAAACAAAATCAGTGATGATTTTGGGGAAATTATGACTGACTTCACAGAAATACAAAGGATCATACAAGAATACTATGAAAAAGTATATAACACGAAATTTAATAACCTTGAAGAAAT
>NW_011889767.1:24564-26122 GCF_000151845.1 Pteropus vampyrus
AAAGAGAAAGGACACAAACAAAATCAGTGATGATTTTGGGGAAATTATGACTGACTTCACAGAAATACAAAGGATCATACAAGAATACTATGAAAAAGTATATAACACGAAATTTAATAACCTTGAAGAAATGGACCAGTATTTAGAGAGATACAACCTTCCTAGACTGTATCAAGAAGAACTGGAATATCTAAATACACTGATCAGCAGTATGGAAATTGAAACAATCATCAAAAACCTACCAAAAAGTAGAAGTCCAGGACTAGATGGCTTCACCAGTGAATTCTACCAAACATTCAAAGAAGATCTAATACCTATAATTGAAGAGGAGGCGATACTTCCTAATCCATTTTATGAGACGAATTTATCAAAACCTGGTAAAGATAACACAGAAAAAGAAAACTACAGACCAATATCTCTCATGAACATGTATGTAAAAATCCTATATAAGATACTAGCGAACCAAATACGACAGCATGTTAAAAAGATTATTAAAAAAAAAGATTGCACCAAGATCAAGTGAGCTTCATTCCAGAAGCACAGGAATGGTTCAACATACACAAATCGATTAATGTGATATACCAGAAAAACAAATTAAAAGTTAGAATCATATGATCATACCGATAGATGCACAAAAGCCTTTGACAAGATGCCGCATCCATGTATGATCAAAACACTTAACAAAATCAGTGTAGAAGGTAAGTACCTTAACATAATAAAGGCCAGATGACATAATCTCAGCTGACATTATACTTAATGGTGAAAAACTAAAATCATTTCCTCTAAGATCAGGAACAAGACAAGGTTGTCCACTATCACCACTGTTATCCGGTATAAAACTGGAGGTCCTAGAAAGTGCAATCAGGCAAGAGAAAGATATAAAATGCATCCAAATAGGAAAGGAAGAAGTCAAACAGTCACTATTTACGGATGACATGATTCTCTATATAGAAAACCCTAAAGACTCCACAAGAACACTACTAAAAACAATAAACAAATACAGTACGGTCTCTGGATACAAAATCAACGTTCAAAAACCCATAGCATTCCTATAGTCTAATAATGAAGCGTCAGAAAAAGAAGTGGAAAAAATAATTCCTTTTGCAATTGCAACAAAAAGAATAAAATACCTAGGAATAAATTTAACGAAACACGTGCAGAACCTATACAATGAAAACTACAATACCCTATTAAAGGAAATCGAAGAAGATACAAAGAAATGAAAAGATATTCCATGTTCTTGGATTGGAAGAATCAACATAGTTAAAATGATCATATTGCCTACAGCATTATATATATTTAATGCAATCCCCATCAAAATCCCATCAGCATTTTTTAAAGAAATAGAAGAAAAACTCATCAGATTTATATGGAAGCACAAAAGACCCCGAATTGCTAAAGCCATTCTGAGACAAAGAACGAGGCTGGAGACGTCACTCTGCCCAACTCCAAATTATACTACAAAGTGGTAGTAATCAAAACAGTGTGGTACTGGTAGATAACAGACACACGGACCAGTATGGCGGTTCCTCCAAAAACTAAGAAGTGATCTACCATA
>NW_011889767.1:29021-30632 GCF_000151845.1 Pteropus vampyrus
TTTTTTTCCTTAGGGTGTTAATGATGTCAGTCTTTTTTTAGATCAGTTTCTTTCAGAGTCTGCAGCTTGGTTTCTATGGATACTTAATCCCAAACATTAAATATGAGATTACTCATTCTATCCTAAGGTCCTGGGAAAACTCACTCTTGTCCTCAATGAACTCAAGCACCTTCCTAGCCTATCCTTGCTCTTGATGGGGAGGGTCAAATAAATTGAAGGGTATAAAATCCTTCTATTATATTGAAAACACTGTGCAGATAAGGGTAGAATTATATAAACTGCTAGAGGGCCAAGAAAGAAGAGAGTAGGAGAAAGAGTGGCAAGAAATGAGGCTGGAGATATGGGAATGCATCAGGTTGCATCGATCCCTAAAGGCCAATTGATGGTTTTGGATATTATTCCAAGGACATTGGAGAGCCATGGAAGGCTGTTAAGCCAATAAGTAACTATACTGAGTCACCTGGCTAAGCTGAGGAGGATGGGTCAGAAGGGAGTAAGGTGTATTGACCTCTGTATGGCTTAGTTTCTTTTCCAGCTCACAGGATTGGGGTGAGGATTAAACAAAGGATAACAAACACATTCCCTGGAATAACTTTGGCACATGATAGGCAATCAGGGAATTTTAGCATCTTCCTCAGTCCAACAATTCTAATTATTTTCATCCAATGTCATTTTTCCCTTTATTCCCCTGACATTATTTTGGAGAGAAAATTACCATTTCAACTTTTTGCTGCAATTAAAATTGGATACTAGATATAGTAAACAAATATGAATAATACCTGGTTCTTCCTTAAAGCATATTTGCAATGTGCTATAACATGATGTAATATGAACTACACTAATGACAAAAGCCAAAGCTCTCAGAGGGCAAGGATGGCACCTCTCTGACCTTAATGTCAGGCATAATATGTGGCACAGTGGACTTCAGCACAGACTTCTCAATCAAGTGATGCGTGCTCTGGGAGTTCAGAAGATTGAGCAGGAGGCTTGGATGCACTAAATGTTTAATTTCTTAGGATTTAATACAAGCTCAGTGAGGACTGTGGCTTTCTTTCCATACATTTTGTTGGCTATCCTTTGGGATTACTGTTGGTATGCTTTATATTTTATTTTTTATTTTTCATGAAATTTTTTTTCTGAATAACTACATTTTCAAATAATAACTTTCCTATCATGAAACACCATATAACATGAACAGATCAAATCAATTGAACTTGGTCCAGTTGCTTACTCTTAAAGAGTTTTACTATTCTAGATAGTAAAATGCATTGGAGTTGGTGGCTGTATGTATGACAGCTGTAATGCACTGATATGATCGTTCAGGGAAGATGAATGTATTTCTAGTAGCTACAAGGGCCCCTCAAGTAAATATTATCTTTTAAAAAACTTTAAAAGTAATTCAGATATTTTATAGCAAAACTACTATTTTTATGCATTTTAATGTTTTTTTTGTTATAAAACCCAAAGTAAGAAATTAAAAAATACAGAGATTATAGAAAAGGAAATATCCATAGTCCCATGACCCAGAGGTGTCACTGTTAACAGTTTCTTTAGTCTCCTTCCAGAAATGTTTCTTCTCATACAACTTATATGTGTGAAGTATATATAATA
>NW_011889768.1:0-404 GCF_000151845.1 Pteropus vampyrus
CCCAGAGCTAGTGGGACAGGGCGGGATCAAGGACCCATGAGCAGAAGAAGAAACAAGCAGTTATTCCATTTGGGACCGGGAGCTTTTGTGAAAAGCGGTGCCAAACAGAGCTGCCCCTCCCTGTGAGAGAACAGTACCTTCCCGTTCCTGCTCTGTGCTCCCTTCCTTCTTTCCAGAATCTACATAAGACAGGGGAGCTCAGAATTATTCCTGTGTCATTGGGTGAAGTCAGATGGTGCTTCTCGGTACGAGAGATTCCCAAACATCTTGTAATTACAAATCCATATTTGTTACTTAACTCAGCTTTTTTTTTTCATTTTTCTTTTGGCATGCAGAGCTCTGATTCATGTCATAGCCTTCAACTATTTCATGAAGTTCAGCTGTAGAATATGAGAAATTTCTCA
>NW_011889768.1:1429-1793 GCF_000151845.1 Pteropus vampyrus
TCATAGAGTTACACGAGCGATGCACTGTGCAATTGAAGTGAACCCATTCACATGTAAAGTACCGTCGAATTTGCAGTGCACAACCGGCACGCCAGTACATGCTGACACTATGCCCATCCCAGTGCCCGGCTCAGGAAGTGCCCTCGTCCAACCTTGGGGTGAGAAATCAGCATTATCGTCCTGTGGGTCCTACTTATGTATGGCTAAAAATGCATATGTCTAGGCTCTGAGTTTTGCTTATCTAGGGCTCTGTATAATAAGTATTTCTGGCAACAAAGCCTAGCTCTGGCAAATGAAGACATCAGCTTTCAAAGCTAAGGTCTATGCAATGGGCATTCAGAAGGCATTTCAGAAATTCAAAGCT
>NW_011889768.1:2708-4749 GCF_000151845.1 Pteropus vampyrus
ACAAGTTTCATTAGAAGAAAAGTACACTTGCAGACGTGGAAGCGGGCCTGAGCAAGAGAGGCATGGCTCAAAAGGCCTGGCGACAAAGCCTTCAGGGTTTTGTTCCCTATTAGCTCTGAGTCGACACATTTTGAGAAGACTGAGCATTCTTGACTGACAATTAAGACCGGCAGGACTCCGTGATTCATCATTTGCTTTTTGCGCATGTTCGTACCCAGAATTCAGCCTGTTATAATGGACTTAATGAACTTCTGGGCATATGCATCACCTTATGATTATGGTATAATGGGGTTCATGTGAGTTGAATGTCGTTGTGGTCTTCATTGCATGGTGCGATTTATTGACTAAAGCCGGTACACAATTTTCTGCCTTCTTCTTTACTACTATGAGTTACCTTTAGCCCCGAAATGCCTTCTGGCTTGCTTAATTATAGACGGGCAGGGGCAGACTCTCTTACAATAAGACGAGCTCGGTGTCTATGCAGGCAGACCCGAAAGCCCCAATCTAACTTTCCTGCTTAACTCTTTTCTTAGAGTCATGAACCTGCTTCTTCTTAGTAGCGATGCTGAGGGACGGGAGGTCTCTTCTTCTGTATCTGTTTCTTGCTGAGAAGGCTCATCTTCCCTGTCTACTGGGGTTTCACGGAGCTCTATCCCTTTCTGCATCTGTCAGGCCAGGATCTTGCATTTCTGCTGCAGTGCCGCCTCAGTCCATAGACAAGGGAAAGATGACACGAAGCTGTTATCTAAGTCATCAATGTATTACTTTCTACTATTGTTCTACCAAAGAAGTGAGTAAAGGAGAACAGGCTGGGTTACTATATTTCTGATATAATAAAAAACCGTTGACCTAAAGTCCCCTCCCTTCTCAGACCCTAAGGACCCTGCTTTGACTAGAGACATTCCCTCATGATGGTCCGATGATCCTTATAAAATGGCTGAGTCGGTGACTTACCAGTTTCAGGGTCATTATCTGGATTTGGAGGAGAGGGCCTTAGTCCCAGAGAAAGGAGGAACAAAAACTAAATTAAGATTAATAAACAAAAACAAACCAAAAAAAAAAAAACTAAGAAATCTGCAAGAGATGTCCCGTATCATTTCCCGCTAAAAGATGCAGAATTTTACATGTGATGTCCCGTATCAATATTCGGACAATTGGGGGATTTTTGGAATGACAGAACTGTAAGTGTAAAAATGTATGCCTGTGTAAGAACACATGAAAGAGAGACACAGAGAGAGAGAGAGAAACAGAGACAGAGACACAGATAGAGACAGAGAAAGAGACAGAGAATTTGTTTGTGTCACAGGATCATAAATAGGAAAGTCGAAACAATTGCTCAGTGTAGGCAACCGGTATATAGGGGTTCTTTGTAGTATTACCTCAACTCTTCCATAGGATTAAAAGTTGTAAAACCTAAATGCCGGAGAATAAATCAGGGGACGCAGGAAACAGATGCAGGTAACAGAGAGGAGAGCTCACCCTGCAATGCACATTCTGTTATTCTGGGTAACCTTGGGGCTGGATCGTGGGCTGTTATGTCTGGAGGATGACTCTGCCTTTTTCGAAATTGTGTCTCTGCATCTTGGCACAGTTTCCAGAGTATGTGTCAGGTCCATGTGGTGTGTGGAATAGAACCTTGTTTCCAGCGACAAGGATAGATTCAGGTCTGGGGACCAACAATCCAAATGGTGTTCCCAAGCATTTTCTCAAGGCATTGGGATTTCTGGAAGAAACAAATGACACAGCCTGCTTCAACATAGATGTCACCGGGGCGCTTGGGTGTGCTTAGCTGACGATCATCCCCCGGCAATGCCCTCTGAGCCACTCCCACCTGTTAAAGCAGGAAAGAACAGAACTTGCAGGGCTTAGTGGCTGCCCCAATTTCTCCTGTCATTACTCCTAGAAGGCCCATGAAATCCCAAGTGTCTACACTAACCGGGCCGATGCTCTTCCTGGCCCTTTCCAGGGTGGGATCGTGTTTTCTATTTCCACTCTTTATCCTCAATGTGATGGGTTACCTTAATCAATCTTCAAAGGTTGA
>NW_011889768.1:5994-6434 GCF_000151845.1 Pteropus vampyrus
CTCTTCCTGGCCCTTTCCAGGGTGGGATCGTGTTTTCTATTTCCACTCTTTATCCTCAATGTGATGGGTTACCTTAATCAATCTTCAAAGGTTGAGCCAACCTTGCATACCCGATTTATGTTTTTGGCCTCTAGGAGGCCAAAAATTTCCAGAGAACATTAACTTTTTGAAAGCAGCTTTTGATAAGGACTTTTTAAAGCTGCCATTGGTTGTATCAGATGGCCAGATCTTTGGTAATAGCCAAAAGGTCTGTCATAATTTTCAGATTCAAACACGTGTTGACAAGGGAATCCAGGGCTGAGACGATTGCATGAAATTCAATCAGTTGTGCAGATCCTTGAGTTTCATGCTTTTTAGAAACTTTGTTCAAGATCAATCATGCACGATGGTGCCAATAGCATGTACAAATTCCCTTTACTTTTAAATCGGATGATCCCAAC
>NW_011889768.1:8178-8462 GCF_000151845.1 Pteropus vampyrus
GGCCCTGAGGATCAAGAACTCTTTTGCAACAGAGGCATAGGAAGCAGCCATCACAAAGGCACTGTAGACAGTGGCCGAAGTTTGGTACGTACGTAAGCTATGGAATCTCATCACCTTGTACCTGAGTTGGGGTAACTTGTCCCTGAATACCATAAGTACCACCAGCAGCAATGCTTCCTGCCTAGAAGTCCAGATTTACAGCCATCTGTGTCCAGGCAAACTTCAGCATCTCCGTCTCTAGTGAGAACTGGAACTGAGCTAATGCATAGCTGCAAGGGTGGTTG
>NW_011889768.1:8512-8819 GCF_000151845.1 Pteropus vampyrus
TAGCTGCAAGGGTGGTTGGTCCAGGTCTCTGGGAACATGGCGCATGCTGAGTCATTCCAGCTGAGGTTCTCAACAGCAGATGTTGGCAAACCTTTCAGGAATACTATCGGATATTCATGTTTGATTGAACACAAGTAGTTGCATAGCCAACAACCTCACAAATAGCTAAGGGAGGAAGTGTAGCTGTCATCCCCACTTTACGAAGGGGGAATGTTTTAATTCAAGAGGTCAAAACACTTGCCCAAGGTCACACAGAACTGGGATTCGAAAACAATCAGCCTGTCTCTCGAGCTTCTGCTCCTAACCA
>NW_011889768.1:10116-10746 GCF_000151845.1 Pteropus vampyrus
GAAAGAAGATGTGATATACTCCTCTAAGAATGAAGTATGAAATAACAAATAAATCTGTGCAATCAGTGTAATCATAGTCATCAACGCCAACAGAAGTTTGCCAGGAATGAGCCGATTATTCAGTACACGGAACAGAACCCATTTGGGTATAGCCATGGTAGTGGTCTTTCCCTACGATATATTTACATCTCGGCTATCGACTTAACATTTAAAACATGGATTGACACTATGTCAATGGAAAAGAATAGATCAGGACACAGACACATGTTCATGACAAAAGGAAAAAAAATAATGAAAATCTTGGCATTTCCAGTCAGATGATGCCCCCAGAGCAATCTCTTATGATTACTACTGGAAACAAGTATGTGTGCTGGGGAGGAGCCAGGAGAATGAGGCCCCTGGGTACAGTATTAACTGGGTCACATCATCTTTCTCAGGTTTTCTCTCTTGAGTTCTCATCCGGGGACATCTGTAGTGTCGAATAATCATGGAGAAAGGACATTCTGATGTCATTACCTACAAGCCCTAACCCTAACCATAACCCTAACCCTAACCCTAACCCTAACCCAAGAGTGCCGATAAAAACATAAAACCTAAAGAAGCCTCTAGAAATGTGCCGAGCTATTTACT
>NW_011889768.1:10796-12370 GCF_000151845.1 Pteropus vampyrus
TTACCTACAAGCCCTAACCCTAACCATAACCCTAACCCTAACCCTAACCCTAACCCAAGAGTGCCGATAAAAACATAAAACCTAAAGAAGCCTCTAGAAATGTGCCGAGCTATTTACTCAGTAGGCAACTGGGCATGTAGCTAAATAATGTCCATTTGTCAAAGTGACTGTGAATGCTGACATAAGGTACAGCACCGTTCAGCTGGCCTTTGCAAAGAGCCACGTGACCTACCCGCTTATGCCTCCCCAACCTTTTGGAAATTCTGAGAAAAAAATAATGCATAATGAATCCACCCTTCTTTTAGCTTTTAAAATTAAAGCTACCTTTTACTCATTTGGGTTTGATGTGTTTTTATGCTGATACATCTCTCTTGGCTTCCACTGGAGGGGAACCCAATATTCGACCCTCATACTTCCTCTTTACGGTCACATCTACCCCCAGAACAAGGGTTAAAGTGATGATTCAGCCCACTGAAAGATCAGGAACCAGAACAGAAATCCTCCTGCTCCGCATTCTCTGCTGTTCTTGGCCCTCTTAGTAAGGCTAGCTCCTTCTCTCTACGCAGCCTGAACTGGCTTCTTCCCTAACCTCTTTTCTGAACTTAAGGTAAGTCAACAAGTCCTCTCACCTCAAGTATAGTCAGGACCCTTGGCTTTGTAATTTCCCAACTTGAGAAAAGAGTGGTCTGAGTGAATGACCTTTTGCACGAAGGAGGAAAACGGATGCGGCAAGACCCAGAGCTAGTGGGACAGGGCGAGATCAAGGACCCATGAGCAGAAGAAGAAGCAAGCAGGTATTCCATTTGGGACCGGGAGCTTTTGTGAAAAGGGGTGCCAAACAGAGCTGCCCCTCCCTGTGAGAACAGTTCCTTCCCCTTCCTGCTGTGTACTCCCTTCCTTCTTTCCGGATTCTGCATAAGACAGGTGAGCTCGGAATTTTTCCTGTGTCATTGGGTGCAGTCAGATGGTGCTTCTCAGTACAAAAGATTCCCAAACATCTTGCAATTACAAGCCCATATTTTTAACTTAACTCAGATTTTATTATTTTTCATTTTTCTTTCGGCATGCAGAGTTGTGATACATGTGATAGCCTTCAACTATTTCATGAAGTTCAGCTGTAGAATAAGAGGAACTTCCCATTCTACATACAAGCGTTTGATACCGCTTAGAAGTTTTGCGCATGGTGTCATTTTCTAGCAGATTTCTACTTCCAAGCATTAACTCACTTGCTCACAATTTCACCTTACCTATCTATAACGTACGTCGACCTACTCATGAAACTTTATTTCAGCTAAGGGAAGAAATTATTGATCCTTGCCCATTGAGGAGACTCAATGTGTTCCAGTGTAAAACTTAATAATTTGTGTAAATAATTACTTATTTTTTGGCATTGAAATGGTGTAAATCCAAATTCCAAATCCTCATGAGGACTGCTCTCTCCTCCCATACGTCTTGCCCTGTACCCCCTTCTTGCCTTCCCTCTTTTCCTCCTTTCTCCTCCTCCCCATCCCCCTTTTCCTCACCCCTCCACCTCTTCTTCCTCCTCTACTTCTCCCCTTGCTTTTCTTTTCCTC
>NW_011889768.1:13221-14684 GCF_000151845.1 Pteropus vampyrus
CTCAGGTAACGATTCTGCCCTCTATACATCAAGATGTTCTGTGTACAAATTCCCAGGCCTTTAATGACTAGACTCAATTCTGTATCCTCAGGAACATGGAGAAATTATGATTTACTAAATAGAAGCCTGTTGGTAGAAGTCTGCATTATGATGTCCCCCAGAAGAAGATGGCAGGACTCGGCTCAAAACCTTTGGAAAACTAGATGGTCCCAGTTTTATTCTGTGTCCTAGCGTGCAGAACACGACATCTGTTCAAAAGTACTTAAAGGTTCAAAATCTAAACAAACCCACAAACAACCCCCCAACCCATAGTTTATCTAAACTGAAGGATTCATGGCAAGTGCAGAAAATGTACAGCATTTTGAGGAAAACAATGCCAACTAACTGATGGAGAAGAAAATTCCCGTTAAAAGTATTCATATTTTTAGCCCTATTGATATTAATTTATTGAGGAAAAAGGTATCTTTGGATGCAAAATCATTGGGTAAAAGATCGTAGAAAATCATGGCATTTACACACGCTCTGATTGCTTAGCGATTATAAAGAGGAAATCGTCCGTTGATTACCATGGAGAAATCGTGAGACTCTTTCATCTTTAACTCCAATGTCATAATCAAGAAGATTCTGACAAATTCAAATTGGAATAAACTTTTCAAAAACATCACTATTGTGTAAGGAGAAAAAGCAGCCAAATTTGGATGCGTTCTAGATGTTATTAGATTATGAAGACGATGACATTAAGTGTATTTTATAATCTTTGTTTAGGAATGAGGTACAAAGGATGACAATGTTAGCAGAGGGCGGGGATTCTCTCCCGGCACCTTGTCCCATTCTTGATGTCTGGAACAATGGATTGAGCGTGACAACGAATTACTGTAGAGCAGACAAGCTTCATTAGAAGGGAAAGTACACTTGCAGACGTGGAAGCGGGCCTGAGCAAGAGAGGCGTGGCTCAAAAGGCCCGGCGACGAAACCTTCGGGGTTTTGTTCGCTATTTGCTCTAGGTGGGCACTTTTTGAGAGCACTGAGCATTCTTGATTGACAATTAAGACTGGCAGGAATCCGTGATTCATCATTTGCTTTCTGCGCGTGTTCGTTCCCAGAATTCAACCTGTTATACTGGACTTAATGAACTTCTGGGCATAGGTGTTTCGCCTTATGATCATGTTATAATGGAGTTCAGCTAAATTGAAGGTCGTTGAGGTCTTCATTGCACGGTGCGATTTACTGGGTAAGGGCGGTACCCAATTTTCTGCCTTCTTGTTTACAACTATGAGTTACCTTTAGCCCCAAAATGCCTTCTGGCTTCTTTAATTGTCGGCGGGAAGGGGCAGACCCTTCTTATAAAAGGACGACCTCGGTGTCTTTACAGGCAGACCTTAAAGCCCCGATCTAACTTTCCTGTCTAACTCTTTTCTAAGACCCATGAACTCGCTCCTTCTTAGTAGCGATGTTGAGAGAAG
>NW_011889768.1:15724-16049 GCF_000151845.1 Pteropus vampyrus
CTATGAGTTACCTTTAGCCCCAAAATGCCTTCTGGCTTCTTTAATTGTCGGCGGGAAGGGGCAGACCCTTCTTATAAAAGGACGACCTCGGTGTCTTTACAGGCAGACCTTAAAGCCCCGATCTAACTTTCCTGTCTAACTCTTTTCTAAGACCCATGAACTCGCTCCTTCTTAGTAGCGATGTTGAGAGAAGGGAGATCTCTTCTTCTGTATCTGCTTGCTGCTGAGAAGGGTCATCGTTTCTGTCTATTGTGGTTTCATGGAGCTCTGTCCCTTTCTGCCTCAGTCAGGCCGGGATCTTGGGTTTCTGATGAAATGCCTCCCC
>NW_011889768.1:16567-18310 GCF_000151845.1 Pteropus vampyrus
GTTGAAACAATTGCTCAGTGTAGGCAAAGGGTATATAGGTGTTCTTTGTAGTATTACCTCAACTCTTCCATAGGCTTCAAAGTTGTAAAACCTAAATGCTGGAGAATAAATCTGGGTGTGCAGGAAACACATGCAGGTAACTGAGAGCAGAGCAGACTCTGCATACCACATTCTGTTAATCTGGGTTTACTTGGGGCTGCATGGTGGGCTGTTATGTCTGGAGGATGACTCTTCCCCTTTCAAAATTGTGTCTTTGCATCCTGGCACAGTTTCCAGAGTATGTGTCAGGTCCACGTGTTGTGTGGAAAAGAGCCCTGTTTCCAGCGTCAATGAAAGCGTTGGCTCTGTGGAACAACAGTCCAAATGCTGTTCCCAAGCATTGTCTCAAGCAATTCGGTTTTCTGGAAGAAACAAATGACACAGACGGCATCAACATAGATGTCATCGCAGCGCTTGGGTGTGCTTAGCTGACGATTGTCCCCGGGCAATGCCCTCTGAGCCTCTCCCACCTTGTTGCAGCAGGAAAGAGCAGAACTTGCAGGACTTAGTGGTGGCCCCTTTTTTCTCCTGTCATTTCTCCTAGAAATCCGATGAAATCTCAAATGTCTCCACTAACCGAGCCAATGCTCTTCCTGGGCCTCTCCAGTCTGGGATCGGGTTTTCTATTTCCACCCGTTATCCTTGATGTGATTGATCGCAATAATCAATCTTCAAATGTTGAACCAGCCTTGCATACCTGATTTATGTTTTTGGCGTCTAGGAGGCCAAAAATTTCCAGAGAACGTTACCTTGTTGAAAGCAACCTTGGATGCGGACTTTTTGAAGCTGCCATTGGTTGCATCAGATGGCCAGTTCTTTGGCAATGGTCAAAGGATCTGTCACAATTTTCAGATTCGAGGACTTGTTGACAAGGTAATGCAGGGCTGAGACAACTGCCTGAAATTCAATCACTTGTGCAAATCCTTGAGTTTCATGCTGTTTAGAAAGTTTTGTGTAAGCTCCATCATGCATGATCGTGCCGATAACCTATAAAATGTCACTTTCCTTTTCAGTCGCTTGATAACAAAGTTCTTCCCATTAAGTCAAGAATCGCAGGAGAGGGATGAACAACTTCAGGACTTGTGGCTAACTATCCTAATGTACTCTCTATTTTATGTTTGGTAACTACCCCCAGATTATAAGCAGTAGTTTGTTTATAGTTAGCAGGATCCCCAAAATACAGGCGCAACGGGATTTTGAGCCCCAGTACCGAACAGGTAATGAGGGGTTACCAGGTGGTGAGTTTTAGTGGATGCTAAATTGATACCAAACTCAGAGGCAAAATTGCCAACCGACATCTTTTTTCGTTTTATGGTACAGAAGGCTCCCCAATGTAACATGGTTCAACTTAACGACTTTTAACCTCTCGATGTTGCGAAAATGATACAAATTCTGTGGAAACTGTACCTCGATTTTTGAATTTTCCTCTTTTCCTGGCTAGCCATATGAGTTATGGTATTCTCTCGTGGTGCTGGGCCATGATAGAGAGCCTCGGCTCCCCAACATCTCAACGAAGAGGACAGTCAACTGCCGATACGTAGTATCCTTTGCATTGCAGGGCTGTTTGAACATCGCGTGTCGGGTTTCTGCATCCCGTCATGTCTACAAAAGACTCAGCTGTGTCTGCTGTTTCCGTTGAGAAGAAGAGGTTCGCAGTTACTGCAGATACAGCCCAAATGTAAGCGCTCCGGGCCTATTTCAGGT
>NW_011889769.1:0-301 GCF_000151845.1 Pteropus vampyrus
TGTATAAACATATACACAGACATCCTCATAGACACGTGTGTTTTATATATATGCTGAGAAAGTCCACATATATATACAGTTGTGTATGTGTGTGTATGTGCGTGTCTCTGTGTGTTGTGTGTCTGCGTATTGTGTGTGTGTCTGTGTGTCTGTGTGTCTGTGTGTGTCTGTGTGTGTCTGTGTGTGCCTGCGTGTGTGTCTGCATATTGTGTGTGTGTCTGTGTGTCTGCGTGTTGTATGTGTGTCTGCGTGTCTGTGTGTCTGTGTGTTGTGTGTGTGTCTGCGTGTGTCTGCGTGTGTC
>NW_011889769.1:1065-2671 GCF_000151845.1 Pteropus vampyrus
GTCAAGCTCGCACGTCCGGTTCTCGGGCAAGAATCATGACTTTTTGTCATTCGACGAACTTCAAACCCCAAAATGTCACGAGGCCCGTGACCGTCACACAGGCCCTGCAACCGAAGGCCAGGGGTTGGCTGCAGACGTGACCCAGGAGGACACGGAGGTTCGCACGGGCAGAACCTCCCGCAGCCCGGTCGGCGGAGGAGCTCGTGAGCACGTGCCCGGGCGGGCGCTGTGACTCGATCGCCGAGTCAGAACACGCGCGGCCACGGGAGACAGGAAAACCTGTCGCTGTCTGGGCCGAAAGCCAACGATGACGATTAAGCCACGAGGAACCCGCGAAGCCGCGGGCGGGCCCGTCTGTCTTGCACGAGGCCTGCCATCATCTTCTCGTTCTCCTCGATCCCATCCACGGCCTGTGACAGGAACTTCTGGGGACGTTCCTTTCTGCTTTAAAATCGTCACTGAATCCTCAGGTGTAGGCGGCAACAATTTACAATGTGTATCTTTAAAAGCGTCAAATGCGCATTAAAGCTCTGACGCGTGCGTGTGCGTGTCAACTTCAGACCGTAGCAGGTGGGCCACGATTGCGTGTGCGTGTGCGCGGGCTTCGGCAGACTGCTGGGAAACACAGTCTCAGGAAAGCAAACGATGCAAACGGACGCGTGAAGGAACGGGCATGTTTCGCCGCATCTGATTTGTAACATGCTCTTCCTCCATTCCGCTCGCTTTCTCTGTGGTCTAGAGGTTGCTTCTTTGGCACGACGGTTCGACCGATCTGAACCATCTCGTTTAGAAGAAAGGGAGGGAGTTTGTCACCTAAGTTAGGAGGGAAGCTGGAACGACGGCTCCGTGCGTGCCGGTGCCTGCTACGGGCAGTGACGCTGTGACCAAGGCCACTCTCCCCGCAGACGGCGTGACGAGAGCAGAGCGCGTGCCCCCCGCGGGCTGCGGACTCACTCAGGGACGTGACGGCACGGTGCCACGCACACCTTCCGGGGGGGACTTCGTGACGAGTTCGCCTGCGGAAGCCGGGTTCGTGCCCGGGTCCGGCGTGGCTCTGACCGGTCCTGCCCGTGTTCTGCTGGAGGACGAGAGTCATTCACACCCACGTAACGTGGCTCCGTTCGTTCGCGGTGCTTACGGACCTAGTTCGGTCCACGGGTAGGTCACGGACGACCCACGGCAGGACCCCGGAGGAGGCAGGGACCAGGGGGACACCGAGCGCCCGGAAAATGGCAAGGACACTGCTTGGGGGCTGGAGAAACGAGTAACGTTTAGCAAGAAGGATTCCAAAACGAGGGGTGAGGAGCAAGGCCGCCAGCCGGGGACGGGCGGAAACACATCTCCGGGGGCCTGACGGGGTGCGAGACGTGGGGGAGGAAGGTGGAGATTATGCAGAAGCGGCGGCGCCCCCACCAAACGCGTCTACACCGGCAACGACGCAGGAGCCGAAATGACACCCAACCGCAAACCTCCTATGCGGCTGGAAGCGCGCCGGGCGGGGCTGGGGCGGGCCGAGTGTGTGGCCCAGCGACTTCTTTCAAGGAGCCCTCACCGTCCTCGGCCACGGCCGGTCAGCCTGCCTGGCCCCGGCTTTCCACAAAGACAC
>NW_011889769.1:3501-4389 GCF_000151845.1 Pteropus vampyrus
GACGGGGTGCGAGACGTGGGGGAGGAAGGTGGAGATTATGCAGAAGCGGCGGCGCCCCCACCAAACGCGTCTACACTGGCAACGACGCATGAGCCGAAATGACACCCAACTGCAAACCTTCTATGCGGCTGGAAACGCATGAGCCGAAATGACACCCAACCGCAAACCTCCTATGCGGCTGGAAGCGCGCCGGGCGGGGCTGGGGCGGGCCGGGGTCTGCTCCCTGCTCTTTCTCCGAGTGTGTGGCCCAGCGACTTCTTTCAAGGAGCCCTCACCGTCCTCGGCCACGGCCGGTCAGCCTGCCTGGCCCCGGCTTTCCACAAAGACACCGGAGGGGAGGGGAGGAGCGGGGGTCCCACCCTACACGACCCACCTGGAGCCAGGGGACTGTGCCTGCTACGGGGGCGGGGGGGGAGGAGACAAGACAGGGGTCTGCCACGCCGTGCAAAGGACAGCGGCGTGCTGGCCCATCGCATTCATCATCTCCCCACTCAGGGGACGTCGCGGCCTCCTGGGAAAACGCTGTCCCCGTGAACGAGCTCGGACCTCGCGGCCCCGGGTCCCACGCATTCCGCTCTGTACGTGGTTTGTTCTTTTCCGGGAAACCGGGAGCTCGTGGCCTCTGCACCTTCGGCTGTGACTCCGGTTTTGCGTAAAGCTCAGTGACTCACACGAGGCCGCGTTTCGGGCTGCGGCCCACGAGCCCGCACGGCGCCTGCCGAGGGGTCACGCAAGAAGCCGGCGACTGATGAGCCTCGGGGGCAGGCTGGGGACCGCGGGTGGCGTGGGGGGTAGCACGGGGGAGGCCTACCCGGTTGCTTTCGCTCTTCGATCGGTCGTTCTTGGACTTGGCCGTCTTTTCCGCCAGCTTCTTCTGCCGCTGAGGGC
>NW_011889769.1:5140-6313 GCF_000151845.1 Pteropus vampyrus
GTGTGGCCCAGCGACTTCTTTCAAGGAGCCCTCACCGTCCTCGGCCACGGCCGGTCAGCCTGCCTGGCCCCGGCTTTCCACAAAGACACCGGAGGGGAGGGGAAGAGCGGGGGTCCCACCCTACACGACCCACCTGGAGCCAGGGGACTGTGCCTGCTACGGGGCGGGGGGGGAGGAGACAAGACAGGGGTCTGCCACGCCGTGCAAAGGACAGCGGCGTGCTGGCCCATCGCATTCGTCATCTCCCCACTCAGGGGACGTCGCGGCCTCCTGGGAAAACGCTGTCCCCGTGAACGAGCTCGGACCTCGCGCCCCCGGGTCCCCATGCATTCCGCTCTGTACGTGGTTTGTGCTTTTCCGGGAAACCGGGAGCTCGTGGCCTCCGCACCTTCTGCTGTGACTCCGGTTTTGCGTAAAGCTCAGTGACGCACACGAGGCCGCGTTTCGGGCTGCGGCCCACGAGCCCGCACGGCGCCTGCCGAGGGGTCACGCAAGAAGGCGGCGACCGATGAGCCTCGGGGGCAGGCTGGGGACCGCGGGTGGCGTGGGGGGAGCACGGGGGAGGCCTACCCGGTTGCTTTCGCTCTTCGATCGGTCGTTCTTGGACTTGGCCGTCTTTTCCGCCAGCTTCTTCTGCCGCTGAGGGCCTCTCCCGAAGAAGATGTAGTTGACGAAGGCGTACTCCAGCAGCGCCAGGAACACGAAGACGAAGCAGCCCATGAGGTACATGTCGATGGCTTTGACGTAGGGGATTTTCGGCAGCGTCTCCCGCAGGTGCGTGTTGATGGTCGTCATGGTCAGGACGGTGGTGATGCCTACGAGAGAGGGGAGTGTGAGTGGACGCGGGGCCGCCCGTCCCCTCCCTGCCTCCTCCCTCGCCGACTTGTCCCCAACACCGCACGTCGGTCGGAAACAACGGTTCGAGGGTCGGGCGATCAGAACTCGGCAGAGCACGTGACGTGTCGCTCGGAAGCGGGTCACGCGCGGTGGGAGCTGACATCAGGGTCGTGGTGGGCACCATGCGGCCATGCCCGTCGGGGACAGAACAGACAGAGAGTGACCAGGACGGGGCGGGGGGAGCTACGCAGGGCACCAGAGGGGACGGTCCCCTCTGTGAGATCTGGAACAAGTGAAAACGCACCCAGGACTTGACACGAAACCCCGAGCGTCTGG
>NW_011889769.1:6363-7220 GCF_000151845.1 Pteropus vampyrus
GACCCGTGGGACCCCTGCCCACTCGGACGCTGGGCCCTGACCTCACAGCTGCCCGGAGGCCGCAGGCTCACCCCGAAACCGGGATCTGCCACTTGTGCCACCTCCCAGGTTCCTGATGCCTGTCAAACCCGTCACCTCTGGTGGTGAAGCCCGGCCACTCGGGCGGCCCACCGCTTTGTCCTAGCGAAGCCACGGTGGGAGGATTCGCGTTTCTAAGTAATAACGTTGCGTCATTCTGGAAGAGCAAACTCCGCCTTCCCGCCGTGCGGGGAGGCTGGGCGACGACCCCCCGCTTGGGCGGGGCATCTGTTTAATATTGGGGAACACTCTGCTCCCAACCGAGGCGCCGTGGAAGCTGCGCACCTCCACGATTTAGAAGCCAATTTCCAGGGCACCTCTCTCCTGCCGATGCCCGGCAGCTGTGGAGCTTCGGGCCCGTGTTTCTAGCAACCTCAGTAACGACAAAATGGCCAGGCCGGCTCCCTGCGGAGCACACGGAGCTTCAACCTCAGGTCTGGTCCAGGCTCGGGGGACGGGGGACAGGAATGGCATGTTTCTGTATTTTATATTCTTTTCCTTAAGAAGAGCCCCTGAAATTGCATAAGCTAACGGCTCTGGAAACCTTGGATCTGCCCGTGCAGACTCATGCTAACTCTGATTTTTCTAGGTGATAAGAAGAGGAAATAGTTCAACAGAGAGTAACCAGGGGAAAAAAAAAAATAATAAGCCCATGGAGATGGCTGACATCACAGGGCGAACTCTGCGGGCCATGGAAAAGCCGTAGAGATTGTCTCTCCGTGGCCTCATGACCACTGATACAGAACGTTCCAGTTTTTTGATACTTTCTTTTCAAAGTG
>NW_011889769.1:7270-10932 GCF_000151845.1 Pteropus vampyrus
GAATAACCTTTCTGAAAAGACAAGCCCTCCCTTAATAATCAATGTACATTAGAAATCATATTGGAACCTATAACATTTATTGCGCATCGGCTGATAATTCAGTTCTCAAATCACTAGTGGCCAGAAAAGGCCACCAGACCTCTTGGGAATCACTTAGAATCTAATCGCTTATTTTAACGCTCATTAAATTGTGTAATTCCAATCATATGCTGCAACGCTGGACGATTTTTTTCTGACTTAAAAAAAGAAGAATGTGCAATTAACCATGTCTTCTTTCTTTCTGGGCCACAGAATAATTCTGAGCAGGCGACGTTAGGCCTTGCTTTAAAATTAGTGTCAAAAATAGGCTTATTATGCAAATCTCCGGCAAGCATATTTTCCCTTCCGTGGGCACGAAAATTCACATCGGAGCCTGATAATTAAATGAACACATCAAAGCACTCGTGCAGGAAACTGGCCTGCCAGGATGAACACGGACACCCTGGGCAAGGCCGCGGCGCCAGTGTCCAGAAGCAGCAGCCGAGCCTCCGCCCGTGAGGTCTCTTCACGCTGCAATGACATGGTCACTGGACGCGGTCCATGTCACGTGGGCACGGCACGTACCGAGGGCGACCCTGGCTGCGGACGCGTCGTAGTTGATCCAGAAGGACACCCAGGAGAGGATGGTGATGAGGATTGACGGCATGTAGGTCTGCAGGATGAAGTAGCCGATGTTCCTCTTCAGCCGGAAGCTCAGGGACAGCCGAGGGTAGGCGCCTGTGGGGACAGACAGGGTTACGCTGGGGGCGGTGGGGGCCTGGCAGGGGGGTCGAGAAGCCCGTGGATGGAGGCTGGTCCCCACCCAGCCACGTGCTCCCATCTGCCTGGCGGTGTCTGCGGGAGCCTCGGGGCGGGGAGTGGGGGTTCAGTCTACTCACGAGGTCACGATGCGGGCGGCCGTCTAAGGCCAGGCGCTCGGCTGAGACCTGTGCCTGGCAAACTGGGGCAAGTTTTCAGCTTGGAGTGCGGAATAATGCCAAACGTGTCATTTAGTTCTCAGTGACCGGCCGTCCCTTTCCTCTCTGCGACAGACAGGGGACACGGGGCTCCAGGCGTTCTCAAGTGAAACGGCGTCCTCCGCGGCCCCCGGTCACCCCACCCGAGTGCCGGCGCACAGAGGCCGAGCGCAGGCGGGGCCGATGTCACAGGCGGGGCTGATGTCGCAGGCGGGGCGGTGTCACAGGTGGGGGGCGGTGTTGCAGGCGGGGCCGGTGTCGCAGATGGCAGCAGCGTGCGGGGGCGAGGCGTCCGAGTGCCAGCCGAGTGCCGTCGCCCACCGCGGCGAGGACCGCCAGCCGCCCACGTGCGCCTGTGCGTCCGCCTGTCCCGCTTCGCTCTGTCCTTCCTGGAGCGCGGCTTCCGTCTCCTCCTGTCCCCTCGACCGTCCGCCCCGTCGGCTCCCAAGGGCCCTCGAGGAGCCGGCGGGAGGTCGCGCAGTGAGAACCCCGAGCGCCTCCGTGTCCACAGCCCGGCCCCCTCGCTGCGCTGACGGGGGGACGGGCCCCCCGACACGGCTGCACCCTGAGCTCCAGGAGACCTGACCCGCGTCGGCCCCTTCCGCCCCGTGGCTGGCGGCCTCTCCGCTCCCCGAGACGCGCGTCTCCCACGCCGCACCCCTCTGTCTTCCTCTCGCCGCTGCCTTCTTCGGCGCCTGAGTCACTCACGCGACCGTCCGTCTGCGCTGACGACGAAAGCCCCGGCCGCAGCACCGGCCACGTTTCAGCCGCATTTTACGGAGGAGGAGGGGACCCAGCATGCCAGGGCGGACGCCCCGGGGAGTCTGCTCCAGTCTGTGTGCGTCTGTGGGTGTGTGTCTGTGTGTGTCTGTGTGTGTGTATCTGTGTATGTGAGTGTGTATATGTGAGTGTGTGTCAGTGTGTACATCTGTGTGTATTTGAGTGTATGTGTGTCTATGTGTGAGTGTGTGTATGTGTGTTGTGTGAGTGTGTGTATGTGTGTTGTGTATGTGTGTGTCTGTGTGTCTTGTGTACATGAGTGTATATGTGAGTGTGTATCTGTGTGTACGTGAACACGTGAGTGCCTGTACATGTGAGTGTGAGTGTGTGTGTGTACGTGTAATTTCCTCTACATGGCTCTGATCCAATGCATATATCATCATCACGGCATCAACATTTCACACTTATTACAGTATATTTTAAAATTATCCCTAACATAATGCACCTGTGTACACACCACGTACATGTCAGATACACACACACGTGCTCTTACGGTTATAAATACATTTCCTTAATGTTGTGACTTTAGGTTATTCCCATTTTTGTAAAACTATTCAATTATTCTGAGGACTACTTTTGAGCAGACTCCCTTTGCTACGTTTGCACCATCTCCTCAGGACGAATACGCCCAAAGAGCAGCTGGGGGGACGAAGGTCAAGGCTTTTCATGCAAATTGCCAAATCGCGGCAAAATTCTCACACCACGTACACGCCGCTGCGAGCCGTTCACAGAACTGCCTGTCCCGTCCTGTGAACACGACAATATGACATCACGTTGCCTAAAAATAACTTCGGCTAATTTCCTTGGGGAAAAATTTGTCCTTTCCATCACTTCCTTTGATCGAATACTTCCTAAATGTGTGTGATGTGTGTAATCCCGTACACGATCTGACGACCCTATTTACTCGTTTGTCGCATTTCTCTTTCCTCTTGCTGTTTTTCCCTTTAAGGTCTTCCGATGTCAGACCTTGTCACGTTCTCTGCGGGCATTCTCCTGGTTGTTCGTTTCAGAACTGGTAATGGGTTGGAGAGGGGGGTATGTACACGTATAAATAATTTTTTGCGTGCCGTTCAGTCTGTCACTACATTTTTTTCCTTGTTATTTTTAAAACTGCTTTTTCGGCTTAGGTTAGTTCACAATCGATATCTAACCACAAACCTATCTGGAGAGTTGGCAATTATTTCAGAATTTGAGAAGAAGTGAAGGTGTAGATTGATTTTTGCTCCACAAACAGCTACCCAGTTTTCCCCACACCATCATCGATGGGATAAAGTTCCCTGGACAGAGACTGACACACTCTGTGCTGTGTGTCACCTCCCACGTGTACACAGGCCACTGACGTGATGGGCCACGGAGGTGGGCTGGGGCCACGTCGCCTCCAGACCCCGGCCCCTGCTCCCGCCACATGTTCCGGAAGTGTGGACTGTGACCGTTGTCCCATGACCCCGTCGTCCCATGTTCCGAGGCCTCTGCTCACCACTTCCCAAGGTCAAAGCCTCACCGAGGCTTTCCAGGGTTCCCAAAGCGTTTCCCCAAATACGTCTTGGTCGTATGTTCCGGCATTCTCTGCTCTCAACATGACATTTTCTAGCCAAAGCGTGTCCTCGTGGACTCAAAATAATCGCCCACATTTCTCGCGTCTGCCGATTCACAGCCGGCTGAGATGCGCCTTCCCCGCTGAGGACGCGTCTGCCCTTGACCGTGCTTCAAGGCCTCGGTCAAACACTGCCTCTTCCGTGAGCCCCGACCCTTCCTTCCTTCGGGTCCCCGAGGACAAGCACTTGTATTTGGAGGGAAGAAGGGGTTGGGGCTCCCAGCGCTGCCCTTGGGGACGTCATCACGTCGCCTTCTTCGCTTGTCATCGGCCTTCTTGCTTCGTAACCCAAC
>NW_011889769.1:12222-16149 GCF_000151845.1 Pteropus vampyrus
TTACCATACGTAACGACATGGCGTATCTAAGTCAGAACGAGGGAATATGGAGGCGTAGGAAGGTCCCTGCAGTGCTCGAAAAGACGTAAAAATGCCTTCTCAGGTAAATTACCAGAAGTAATAAACACTTTAGCAAGGTCGCTCAACACAGAGTCATCATATTCTTATACACATCGGCCACAAACACGAAAGGATGTTAAAAATTTCCACCACCTATAATAAGGTCAGGAAACACCAACCTTCTGGAAAAGACCAAGAATGATGTGCAAAACTTCTGTCTACACGGAAAACTCTCAAATGCTCTTGAGACAAATTAAAGACCTACATACGTGGAGACATGAAACATACAGATCGGGAGAATCACACCGACGGCCCCTCTCACTGAATCGGCTAATGCACCCCTAACGGAAAGCCGGGCCGTTTCTAAGTGAAAGCTCGATTCTCTGATTGTGAAGGTTATATGGAAACGTAAGGGGCCAGCAACAATCCAGTCGACGGTAAATGGACAGAAAGTGAACCAGGGACCGCTCTGCTTTAAGCCGCAGGGGTTCACACGGCGGGGAGGGCACGAACACGGGGCCCGGTGTAGACCAGGAAGCTCGGAGTTCGGGGCAGGAACGCCACCGCGGGGCGACGGCTCTGGGCAGGCCACGAGGCCCGGCCCGCACCTGCCGTCCACAAGCACGCGGACGCCAGGAGCGCTGGGCCTGGGCGTGGAAGGGACACGCGAGGACGCGCCGTGACCTGTGATGACCTTGCATCCGGGACGTGGAAGTCAGTCCAGGGAAGGGACGGCCAACGGCCCGCGGGGAGGGCCCGCCATCTCCCCAGCGCTCAGGGGACAGGGGACGACCGCTAGGGCCACGGGCGTCGCCTAAAGCTCAGCAGGCGACCTCCACGCGACACAGAAGGTCGGCGGGGACGTGGAACGGGAGGGACACTCTGGAGCGTGACGCAAATTGGCAAAACCACTGTGGGAAACGGTCCGGCAAGCGGCGAAGCTCGGACGTTCACGGCTACACGTGTCGGTTCGCTACCTCCGCTTCCGCGGGTGACGGCCACACACAGAAAAGCGGCAGCGCGTCCGCCCAGCGGGCGACGTGTCCGCCCAGCGGCGTGCCCGGGCATGAAAGGGAGCCCCACGACGTGGGAGGGGCTCGCGCCACGGAGCTCAGCTAGGGAAGCACCGCCAAATACCCCGACTCCAAACCCAATAGACGAGGCAGCGGCCCCCTTTGGGAAGGATGGGGGAGGAAATCGGGGGGTGGGGGGCCTGGACCGCCAGCAACATTCATTCCACTTTTCACCTGATGCCCCCGACGGGTCCCCTTCTGATATTTCCCTCGGCTCCGCATTTCTATGTTAAGTACTTTTCTGTAAACGTGCACGTTAATAAAAATCCCCATCGAAGCGGGATTAAGCCGCTCTGGGTCCAACGCGCGTTTGCGGAAACTTGTGTGAAAGCATCGCTCGTGGAAAACGCGGGGCCCTCGGCACGGGCGTGTGACGCTGGGCATGACACAGCCGCTGCGCACGGGCAACACGACACTGTCGCCCCCGCCGCCTCCGCGTCTTGCAGAAACCCTTGCGACGTGAACAGGTAGAAGTGCGACATGATCGTTTCAGTAAAGCTTTGAAGAGGAACTCGTTAAAATCTTCATCGAAAATACACGTCGAGGGTCCGACTCGCCAGGAACCGTGGGGACGGCTCTGCCTTTTCCAGCTTCGTTACCGTTATTCGTCTCCTATGCTTTAACTTGGACTCATTAGTCTGTCAACTCCCAGCCTCCAAGGGACATCGGCGAGTGGCCACAGGGCTCGCCTGTGGCCGTAAATTCTAACGTATACACCGCCAGACGGGCGCGAGTTAGAGCGAGTCACAAGGTCTTTTTCATTTTCTTTCGCTCTGTAAAAAGGCCGAAACGTTTTTTCCCCCAAACCCCGGTCGCTGACTCGCGGTAGGAACCGAATCATCCGTCGACATGAACTAACTCAGTCACTGCTCTTTGTCTTCGGGACGTAGACGGACCCCGGCTTCGTCTCCCCGGACAAACGCGTACGTGTCCCAGCCCCGCCAGGCGCCGAGAGGTTTCACGCGCATTTTCTTCCCGCACGGGATACTTTAGCGCCTTAAACACGCGAGGACCATGCCAGTGGCTGATGAAGCATCGCTTCTGGGAAAACGAGGCTTCGATTGGGGGTGAATAGTCGCCTGGTGAAAACAGCCAGGTGCCCCTCTCCGACGACGGCCGATGGGCGGGGCTGACGATGGCCGATTCTCCCGGGCCGGGCCGCGGCCCAGCTGTGCGCTTACGCCCCTCGTGCAGCCCTCTCGGGGACCTCTGAACACACGTCGCTGCCGTCTCTGTCTCTCGGGGAGGTTGTGACTCGCCACAGGGCACACCGCTAGCAAGTGTCAGAGTCAGAGGGAGGTCTGGGCCCTGCCCGGGAGCAGGACCTGGGGCTATGGCCCCGCTGGCGGCTGCCGAGGCGGGGAGGGGAGGGGCGGGGAGCCCGGGCCCCCACTTCGCTGAGCGTACGGTCTCTGCAACGCCTGACGGTTCACAAAGTCCCTCTGCATGTTATCCCTGTGACGGTGCACAGCTCGGCGATGCCCGTGGTCCCAGCTTAATAAATCCTCAGCCCGGACAGGTGAAGCAGAGACGGCGCTGAAACCCAGGCCGGCCAGCGTGACCGGACCACACCGGGAGCAGGTGATGGTTTCTGAAGGGGCATGGCTGACGGCGGGTGGCCCCAAGCTCTGCACCACGAGGCGGCTGGCCAGCCCAGAGTGGGGAGAAGGCCTGTGACTTCCGAGAGAACGGCACCCGCCCCCCCTGTGTCCCCTGTCACCTTCCTTCCTGCCCCCGGGGCCATCAGTGGCCTCTGTCAACCCAGGAGAGCTGCTCGGGTTACGAAACGTGATTGCGTTAATTCACCCCCCCGTCCCTTAACTTTGCTGTCACCAGCCCCAGGGAGCGTCTCGTTGCCAGACGACCTTTCCACCCATCAAACCCCCATGAGACAGAGGACGGGGGTCCTCCGACGATGGCACTCCTTCGGGGCCCCGGCGCTGAGGGGCGGTGGCAGGGCGTGGGGACACCACGCGGCCCAGGCAGTGACGCGGGGCCCAGGCGGTGACGCGGGGGCCCAGGCGGTGACGCGGGGCGCGTGTGCGGGCGCGGGCCTTACCTGTGGCGAAGACGACGTTCCTCGAGACCAGGCGGTGCTCCACGATGGAGAACTGCGGGAGCTCGATCCTCTCCACCCCGGTGACAGCCTTGTCACCGCCGCGCCAGTAGAATTCGATGTCGTCCGTGGGGTAGCCATCTGCCGGGAGAGAGACGCGGGGACATGGAGAGCGGACGCCTTGTCATTGCGTCTGCACACGGGGCCCGAGGGGCGCCGCCCGCGCCACGGAGTGGGCGGCCCGTCCCCCGCCCGGGGGGGGTGTCCGACGCGCCGAAGGTCCGCGCGAAGGGTCAGCAGGGAACCGATGCGAGGGTCCGAGTGTCCCCTCTGTGATCCGCTTCGGACCCGGCTGGTGCTGCAAAGCAGAGAAGCTCAGGGACCGTGGGGGGCGGGAGGCGCGGGTTCTGACTCGGGCTCTGTCTGCGTGGCCCGGCGCTGCACAGACACGAATCTGAAACACGTAAGGACCGCGGTGACCGCGACGGCCCTGAGGACAACGGAACGCGCGCCCGGCACGAGGCGTTGGGGGAGGGCAGGACTGGACACCGGGCGGAATCGACATCCGAGACCTCGGACGGTCCCGGGGCGGATGACGCCTCCCCTTGGGGCTCTGGGTGGCTGCGGCAGGCGCCCGGCCTGACCGGGTTGGCCGCCCTCAGCCCGCACCTGTGTGCACAGCGGCCACCGGGGCGAGTGTGCGCGTCGGACGGTCACAGCTCCAAACTGGGCTGCGGC
>NW_011889769.1:16199-16824 GCF_000151845.1 Pteropus vampyrus
AAGGACACTTGGCTCCTGGTGCACACCCAGCCTTGAAGCGGGGCTGTTACCGCACAGCTGGGAAGCCCTAAAGGAGGGCGCTGACCTCCTGGCCCATCCTCTCAGCTGCCAACACCCCGGCCCCCTCTGCTGCTCCGTTTGCTCAGCAGGGCAACCCCTAGATCCTCGCCTGGGAAGGCTGGGGAGGCTTAGGGAGAGCAGCCACCTCAGCCACTTGTCCAGCGGTGGGACGTGCTGCTGTTCCACTGGGGGTCACAAACTGCCTGAGGTGTGTGTGTGTATGGCCCAGACCCAGGACACAGGCCGAGACCCTCCAGGTCTCTGCTGTACCAGGTTCACTGGTGTGGGACACAGCTGTCCACACGGGGAAAACCTCCAGTTTCTCTAGCCTGTGCTGTGACAGAAACCAATAGCCCTGGGGTATGGCGCTCAGGCGACAGCGGTCAGGCAGAGGGGAGGGAAGCCCGAGTGTAGCCTCACCCAGAATTCTCCAGTCCACTGAGAGCTCAGAATTAGGGCGATGCGTGAATGTGAGTTATTAAATTACAGTTGGTTTGAACTGTGACAGCTTGTCAAAATCATTAGACGAGATAACATGTCTTCTCTCTCTGTCTCTCTCTCTCCC
>NW_011889769.1:16874-18227 GCF_000151845.1 Pteropus vampyrus
GCCTGCCGTGTGTCCTCCCTGGATCGGGCTGGGCACACCCCTGTCACCCCCGTGGCACTGGTGAGCACAGCGCACACCTCACCAATTGCCCCCGCGGCCGGAAACCCTCACGCTTCCCACTGCGAGCAGCAAAACGCGGCCGAACTCCTCACGGGGACGCCGGGGGTGGACAGCACCGTCCCCGCGTGCACGTCCGCCTGGCGCTGCCCCGCGCCTGCTCCCCGGCCACTCCCGGAGGTTCCCGGGAGAAACGCGCTCTCCCGCACAAACGCACCGAGAGACGCGGCAAAGCCGCCCCTGGCCATCCACGAAGACCGTCCACGCAAACACCGACAAGCCGGACGCAGGCGGGACCGAGGGCGAACCGGTCTAAGGGGCCCGGATACGTGACAACGGCCGGGACGGCAGCCACGCCGTGCGCCAGGCAACACAGAAGCAGCCGCGGCCCCTCGCACGGCTCTCGGCACCGAGTTGTCAACAAGGCGTCGGAATACGCTGCGGACGGGAGGGGGCTGCCGGGGAGGGGGCTGCCGAGAAGCGGACACGCAGCTTGGGAAGCCGATGGAGAGCGAGGCCCACGCCCGTGGGCCGGGGCCGCAGGGAGCTGAGCACAGGACCCGCCTCCCGCTGAAGGGACCGGGTGGGGAGCGCTGGCCACCTTACATTTCGGGGAAGCGAACACTCTCACGCGGGTTAGGATGGGGAGCCCCCCACGCCGACTCCGTGCAGAGTGCAGGATTCAACCTCCAATCTTTAAGATAATTACAGACGGTGCCGAGGCAGCCGCACACGCCTGGATGAAAGCAGGCCCGGGGGAGACAAGGAGCCAGAACCCAAGCGGGGGAGGGAAGCGGCCCAGATACCCACAGCTTTCGATTTCCAGGGTGCAGTTCTGCTCGTCCAGCGGATACCTCCTCAGGTCCATCATGCACGCGGCCGTGGTGGTGATCCTGAAACACAGAGCCAGGGCAGGGCTTAGCACCGGGCCGGCCCCGGCGGTGAGGGCCGTCCCCGGCTGGGGCCTCTCCGGGGCGGCCCGATGAGACACACCGCGTGACACCGGCAGGACGAGGGCCGGATTCCCCGAGGAAAGCAACGCTCCACTCTAAGCCCCACAAAACGCCTCATGGCATCTCATCGGGTCTGGGTGATCAGGGCAGAGAAAGGGGTTCGCAGGGAGCTCTGACCCTCAGCATCTGTCCTGCCCCCGCGGCCAGCGGCCCTCTGACCTTCACGGCACGGAGAGCGTGCAGAGCTCGCGTGCGTGCGTGCGTGTGATCTCACCGGACACACGACGGGCTGGAAATGCGAGGCGTAAAGGGACACGGCCAGCATCGTGCTCGCCCCGCTGCG
>NW_011889769.1:19259-19591 GCF_000151845.1 Pteropus vampyrus
GCCACTAAGCACACGGCCATGCGGATCGACCTCGGGGACGTCCGCCGAGTCTGGGGCTGGCGGGGGCGGGCGCCGGCGTGTGGCTGGGAGAAAGGCCACCGAGGTTTCCTGGTCTTATGGCCACTGCGCCCGCCCAGAGCCTCACGGTCTGCGTGTTTGATTCATCCACCTAAACGTCTCGGGAAGATGAACCGGTCGCCTCTGCGTGAAATCCAGAAGGGCCGACGCAGATAGCCACAAGTTCCCCAAACCAACCTGAGAAACCACACGGGGTCGACGTGATTTTGAAAATACTTTTTTCACGTATAAAAAGGTACTCGGATATTTTTCTG
>NW_011889770.1:0-6167 GCF_000151845.1 Pteropus vampyrus
GTAACTTTTTAAAACTAAGCGGTCCTCTCTCGGGCCTCCATACCATACATCTCCCCGTTGGATCTGGAGACTGAGCTATAGCAATACTGTGAATACCTAATATTTTTTCACATTTTCCAAATAACTTACGATAGATGTATGTATAGCCATATTTGATTTGTATGTATCTCAATGCATACACTTTATAAATTGAACCATGATTGCATAATTTCTGGGTTGAAAATATTAGGTATCTAGGAGATTCTGATTTGCATTCTTCTAAGATAAATTTGAAGAGGAAAAATAATTAAGGTAGAATTTTTCTACTAGAATTTAAAATATCTTAATCTTTATTAACTATAAGAATTTGGGTTAAAATACATATACAGATTGGTCAAAGAAGAAATAGAAATAGATTTATTTAGTGTGCAATGAAAATAATGTCACAAATCAGTGGAAAAATAAATGGTTGCTTAATAAGTGCAGGAGAGAATGGGTTAAAATGTGAGGGAAAATGTTATATATAATATTATAACATCAAACAAAATTGCATCTAAAATAATTTAAGATATTTCTGTAAAATATGACTGAAAAATCAATAACAATATAGATGTTTGCTTATTTAATTTTAGGATGCATAAAAGCTACAAAATGAAAAATAAAAATATAAATATTCTTTATGTGAGTAATCATCAGAAATAACATGAACAGCAATCATCAAACTTATGGATATGCCTTATTCTTAAAACATATATTTTAATTCTTCTGTTCAAATTAAAACAGATTTCTTTCCAAAGAATTTTAGTTGAGACAACAAAGAAGCAAATAATCTTAAATGGTATTATCTAATAATAAATGTACAGTGAAATGGTTATTCTGAAACATTAAACATCATCAGTGATTAGTGTAAATGGTTGATGCTTTGATGATTTCTGGAGAAAATGTACCCACAAAAGAATTTAGCAAAAGCTTTAAAAATGTTCAAAGCATTGAAATCAGGAATTTCATATTTAGAAAACTACCCTAAAGGAACAGTCAGAAGGATGTGTACATAGAGGTATGAGTCAACAGTAACAACAGCACATCGATAGAACGGCATAATGATTTTGTAATATAAATTAAGTGGAAAAAATATATACACAAAACACAGAGAAGCTTTCTTTTAACAGGATGTTGCAAGTAAATTTTACTTTTATTCCAAAATTGAAATTGAACTTTATTCTAAAATGGAAAAATATTTCAGCATTTTCCAATTCTCTTTCTACAATAGATTTGTAATATTTTCGTACTTAAGTTCAAATATGATTTGATGCCGTGTATTATACTACATTAAAAATGATGTACACTAAAAATAGTCTTGTGAAAATGCAAATATCTTACTATCAAGTGAAAACTATGTTCAATTTGTTTTATGAATTCTAAGAATATATATGCTTATTAATTTTATGAGAAAAATATAACAAAATACAAACAGAAGTCCATTGGGTTAGGACATATAAGAAATAAATGTTACTTCCTCACATCTGTCTGTAATTTAGTTATTCATAGTGAACATATTTGATAGAAACAGCCTTATTTAATCAACTGAAACTGAAGAACGCAGCCAAATTTTTTAAAACTGCAGGTCATCTGGGTAATTTTATGGAAAATAATTTAAACATGTTAAAATAAATATAGTAGTCGATATCAGAAGAGCATTAAGCCTTGTAGTCTTAGTTAAAATCAAAGTGCACAATATTAGAATGCCAAATGTTTAAGGAATTTAAAGAAAGTTTATTATGTGTTTCAATATGAGGTCATCCAGTTGACTAATAATGCATGATGAATGTGGATGAATTATGTATCTCTTTATATAATTTTCCTTACCATTGATTTTCTCAATAGAATTTTGAAAACCACTGGAATAGGCTTGTCTAGAAAATATGATTCACAGTTGTATGAGCCAAATTAAATATTGGGTGTTCTACTCCAGAAACATGTATATGCACTTACTCACGTGTACACTATTTCAAGGCATTCTTGGGTCTGCAGAAGCCAATTGACAGACTCTATTACTCTTAATAATTTCACGTAAGTCTAAGCTACAACAAGAAAAATGTATCTAGAATGCCATTATACTATTTGATGATTAAATTTGATCCGTATTTCTGAACTCTCATGAACAGAGGTTGACAGTTTATTTTCAAATTTGAGCACAAACAGTATTTAGAAATAGACAAAAGTTTCTCAGGATCAGTATAATGTGAGTTGGGGAGAATAGTACAGAAAGTTTAAACCTATTGGTGATCCATTTATTAAAAGTTTCTTCAAGGTGATTCCAGCAACTAGTGAGGCACCATTGATATTGATGTATATCACACTGAATAATAAACTATTTCATAACTTTTTAAAAGGATAAAACTAATCATCTTATTTAACCCTCACTATGGCTCCGAAGACCATACAATTCAGAGAAGATGGATTTCCAATGTTCTCATCACAGTGAGTTAATTACATCACTCTGAGGTACTTATTAGCAAACTTACTCCCTAGGAAGTAAAGAAATGAAAATATTATATGGAATTACCAAATACTGACCAATTTATTTTCAGTCTCTGGTAAAGAAAATGATTTTTAATTTCAATGTTACAGTTTTTAAGAGAAAAATTTCTCTTGAAAGTATAAATTTTGAGGAGAATTTAGTTAATATCACTAAGAATTCATGAAGATAAATAAATCATGACTATAGTGTGGTAGGTGTGTCCCCTGAAAGGAGTCACTATCTTATCACAGACACAGTAATATCAAAATGACTGATGCCTAAACTACAATTTTACGAGATTTCCCTTAATCATTTGCTGCAAGGCATGGATCACATCCTTGTTCCTTAGACTGTAGACCAACGGGTTCAACATTGGGCTCAAAAAAGTATAAAAGACTGCAATTACTTTGGACTCCTTTACAGACTTCTCGGATGGGGGTCTTAAGTACATGCAGAAGAGGGTTCCATAAAATACAGTGACTGTTGCCAGGTGGGAACCACAAGTAGAAAAGGCTTTGTGCCTGCCTTCAGCAGAACGCATCCTCAAGATGGCTGCAGTAATGAAAAGGTAGGACAGGAGAATGATGAAGAGAGAGCTCGACAGAGTAAAACCAGCAACTATAAACATTGCCATCTTTTTGACGTAGGTGTCAGTGCAGGCCAGCATTAGAAGTGGAGGATCGGCACAGTAGAAATGGTTGATTTCAAGAGAGCCACAGAAGGACAAGTGAAAAGTCAGCAGTGCCTGAGAGAGTCCATTCAGGAAGCCAAAAGCATAAGGGACCATGACTAGAGAGATACAAATATCCTTGGACATTCTGGTAGTGTAATGTAAAGGGCTGCAGATGGCTACATAGCGATCCAGTGCCATTGAAGCGAGGATATACAACTCAGTGATCACCAGGGCAATGAAGAGAAGACATTGCATGAAGCATCCAGCATAGGAGATGGTCTTCTGGTCTGAGAGGAAATCATAAAGCATGTTGGGAGTAATATTGGAGGAATAGCAAATGTCTACAAAGGAGAGGTGGCTAAGGAAGAAATACATGGGGGTTTGGAGGTGGGAATTGGTCCTGATCAGCATGATCATGCACAGATTCCCTGCCAGTGTAATTAGGTAGATGACCAGAAACACCCCAAACAGGATCTTCTCTAGTACTGGGTCATCCGTGAGTCCTAAGAGGATGAATTCTGTCACTATAGTGTGGTTTTGGGAAGTCATCTTCTTATTCCTTGAAAACTGAAAGTGACAAAGAACGTGAAGAATTCTGTGTGATCCAGATTCTGCATTTATTTTATCCATTTCATTATTTCATCATTGATTTATCCACTATAGGGAAATTTCTCTTTTTCAATAGACACATCAGAATGTCTGCATAAATCTGCTCACATTATATCTTTGTGTTATCTCTCTTTCAATATATCAAAATGCACACATTCTCTCTCATATGTACATAATTATATACTTATATGTAATTATATATTAATTTATATGTGTAATGTAATATAAAACATATATGTATATAGCCATACATTTATACCTGTCTTCTTAGGGAACTTCATATTTGACATATTTTTCAAATATTGTGAAAAATTAAAGCCAAAGGGATGAAACTCAGATATGAAAAAACAGCAAGTCCTTAACATTATTTAAATGAACAAATGATGGTAGTTGGATTTTTAGGGTCCCTCCAGCCAGCACAACATTTTCACTTGAAATCTTAGTTGTTTGACTTAATTTCATTTAGAGGACATTGTGAAATTTCTCTCTTGATACATGGATAAGAACGTACAGAATGAGAACTGTTCTCTCTGCTTTGTAAGTTCACCCACTCATTCATGTACACTGAAGATTTTGATATTTTTTTTGTTCTCGGTTCTGGGGTTACGGCATGAATAAATCTCCCATCCTCATGGAGCATACACTGCAGGAGAAGGACATTATTAAACACATAGACAAAAATACATATGATAACATCAGTTACAAGCATGTATTATAAAGGAGTGAAGGCAGGATTTTTTTGCACATTAGTGAGATACTAATCTTCGCTCAATGGATAAAAACATATTTAGGGGAACAAATGTAGAAAATTACCTACCTGTATAGTTGACTTACCATATTTTGTGAAAAACAGGGAGGGAAGATTTATAGTGTATTTTCAAGTATATTCCCTAGAGTATGTTTTAAATAATTCAGAAGATCAATTAAATTAATCTTTGTTCCTCAGGGGCATAGCCTTAATTTGATGCTCTGGGAACTGGATTCTCCTCTAAAGCTAACACACTTACCCAACATTTATATACACTGCTTGATACTGTGCATAGGATCTTTAACACATAGAAAGAAATCAACTATCACTTTTAATACTCTGGATTGAGGAAAATATGGGTAGATAAGTTTTGCATTTACAGTATGGAAAAGAGCGGGAAAGTCCAGTCAGTAGGCCTCAATGTTTCTGATGTGAGTTAGGGAGAAATTACAGAAAGTTTATAAATAGTGAGGTGAGGTCATCTAATGAGAGTGAGGAGAAGAAAAGTGAGAGATGTGAGGAGTAGAAAGACTAGGAAAGCCACAGACTGGAAAAAATGTTCACCTGACGTCATTCTGACAAAGGACTTGTGTTCAGAATGCATGAAGATCTTCCACAATAAACTGATAAGCCCGTTTTTAAAAAGTCTAGGTGAATAGACACTTCATGAAAGAAGATATGTAAACAACTGATAACCACATGAAGATAATTTCAACATCTATAATTTTCAAAGAAATGCAATTATATCTGGAATATATAATTGGAATACCACTCCACAGCCCCACCAATGGCAAGAATTTTTAAATTGATAATAAATTGATAATAAATTGAAAAGATAATGACCATTTCAAATAATTATAATCTCAGAATAAGTCACTTGATGGAGTATAAAATAATTTAAATGCTTTGGAAAACTGGCTGTTCCTTATGAAAGTTGCAGTCCCTTTAAAACTATGGTTTAGTAAGTATTAATTACTTATTCAAGAGAATAAAAAGGACATAATCATAAAAAAACTCAAATGTGTATTGGCAGGTACAGAGATTTTTAAAAATTGATATATCCATATAATGGAATACTACTCAGCAATAAAAAGGAACAGACTATTAATACAATTTAAAAGAATCACAAAAACATTGTATAGAGAGGAAGATCAACTTTCCGAATGGCAGAGTCATTACCTTACAAAACCTGATTCTCCATAAAAGCAATGAGAATGCTTGTAAAAGTTGTCTAAGGAACAAGCATGTGATCCATGCCTAGCAGCAAAAGACTATGGGAAATCTCTTTCATAAATATGGAGTTTAGGCATCAGCTAATTTGAAATTACTAAGTGTCTGTGATAAGATAGTAATTATAGCCTAGAAATGAGTAACAGGGCTTCTGACTGTCATAGAGTTCCTGGTTCCAATTTCCGTTTAAAGATCGGCATGATTTAGTCTATGGCCTATTTCTTCTATTCATGTAATTAACAAACATTCAGGAAAAACTTATATTAGTTACTCTACTGTCATTGTAGACAGCACAAGAGAAAGTCAAAGACAATCGTGTCCTTAAAGAGTTTCTACTTCGAGTTGGGTAGGATGAGGCTTACATATTTAAAGTTTCACAATCAGGTTTCCATGGTTAAGAATTCATG
>NW_011889770.1:6285-8955 GCF_000151845.1 Pteropus vampyrus
ATTAATAAGATCCACTCCCTGGCTGCAAACCCCCATGCATTTTTTCCTCACCCATTTAGCATGTGTGGAAAATTTTTATTCCACTGATGTCATTCTCCAGAAGCTTGTTACTTTCTTTTCTGAGAAGAAAATCATTTCCTACTTGGGGTGTCTGGCTCAATGTCTTATTCTGGTGACTCTGCTCCTTACTGAATACTACACACTCGGTACCATGTCCTATGACAGGTACGTGGCAATCTGCAGTCCCCTGCATTGCAACAGCAGAATGTCCAAGCCACTGTGCATCTGCCTGGTCACTTTCTCTACCTCGAGGGTTCTATGGTGGGCATAATTTTATTGACCTCTCGCTTGTCATTTTGTGGACCCAACACCATCAACCACCCCTCTTAATGTTGACGTGTTCTGACACTTACGTAAAGCAGACGGCCCTGTTTCTGTCTGCAGAGTTTAACCTCACATGTTCCCTACTTAGAATGAGTCAGTTGAGGCATATGTGTGATTTTGTCAGTTCTTTGAAGGAATAGTTGCCGGCAAAAGGAAAATGTATTTAGGGATAAGATTCTATATTTAGCTAGATATGTTGAAAAAATATGTTCACTGTAGACACCGATCTGGTGCAAAAATAAATGTTTGTATGAAAGCATTAATAAATAAACAGCTTTAATGTGCCAAGGTTACATGTTTTTTCCTCATCAATAGGCCACAAGCACCTTTCTGCCATTCTGGAAAAATTTCTTAACACACCCGTAACTTTTTAAAACTAAGCGGTCCTCTCTCGGGCCTCCATACCATACATCTCCCCGTTGGATCTGGAGACTGAGCTATAGCAATACTGTGAATACCTAATATTTTTTCACATTTTCCAAATAACTTACGATAGATGTATGTATAGCCATATTTGATTTGTATGTATCTCAATGCATACACTTTATAAATTGAACCATGATTGCATAATTTCTGGGTTGAAAATATTAGGTATCTAGGAGATTCTGATTTGCATTCTTCTAAGATAAATTTGAAGAGGAAAAATAATTAAGGTAGAATTTTTCTACTAGAATTTAAAATATCTTAATCTTTATTAACTATAAGAATTTGGGTTAAAATACATATACAGATTGGTCAAAGAAGAAATAGAAATAGATTTATTTAGTGTGCAATGAAAATAATGTCACAAATCAGTGGAAAAATAAATGGTTGCTTAATAAGTGCAGGAGAGAATGGGTTAAAATGTGAGGGAAAATGTTATATATAATATTATAACATCAAACAAAATTGCATCTAAAATAATTTAAGATATTTCTGTAAAATATGACTGAAAAATCAATAACAATATAGATGTTTGCTTATTTAATTTTAGGATGCATAAAAGCTACAAAATGAAAAATAAAAATATAAATATTCTTTATGTGAGTAATCATCAGAAATAACATGAACAGCAATCATCAAACTTATGGATATGCCTTATTCTTAAAACATATATTTTAATTCTTCTGTTCAAATTAAAACAGATTTCTTTCCAAAGAATTTTAGTTGAGACAACAAAGAAGCAAATAATCTTAAATGGTATTATCTAATAATAAATGTACAGTGAAATGGTTATTCTGAAACATTAAACATCATCAGTGATTAGTGTAAATGGTTGATGCTTTGATGATTTCTGGAGAAAATGTACCCACAAAAGAATTTAGCAAAAGCTTTAAAAATGTTCAAAGCATTGAAATCAGGAATTTCATATTTAGAAAACTACCCTAAAGGAACAGTCAGAAGGATGTGTACATAGAGGTATGAGTCAACAGTAACAACAGCACATCGATAGAACGGCATAATGATTTTGTAATATAAATTAAGTGGAAAAAATATATACACAAAACACAGAGAAGCTTTCTTTTAACAGGATGTTGCAAGTAAATTTTACTTTTATTCCAAAATTGAAATTGAACTTTATTCTAAAATGGAAAAATATTTCAGCATTTTCCAATTCTCTTTCTACAATAGATTTGTAATATTTTCGTACTTAAGTTCAAATATGATTTGATGCCGTGTATTATACTACATTAAAAATGATGTACACTAAAAATAGTCTTGTGAAAATGCAAATATCTTACTATCAAGTGAAAACTATGTTCAATTTGTTTTATGAATTCTAAGAATATATATGCTTATTAATTTTATGAGAAAAATATAACAAAATACAAACAGAAGTCCATTGGGTTAGGACATATAAGAAATAAATGTTACTTCCTCACATCTGTCTGTAATTTAGTTATTCATAGTGAACATATTTGATAGAAACAGCCTTATTTAATCAACTGAAACTGAAGAATACAGCCAAATTTTTTAAAACTGCAGGTCATCTGGGTAATTTTATGGAAAATAATTTAAACATGTTAAAATAAATATAGTAGTCGATATCAGAAGAGCATTAAGCCTTGTAGTCTTAGTTAAAATCAAAGTGCACAATATTAGAATGCCAAATGTTTAAGGAATTTAAAGAAAGTTTATTATGTGTTTCAATATGAGGTCATCCAGTTGACTAATAATGCATGATGAATGTGGATGAATTATGTATCTCTTTATATAATTTTCCTTACCATTGATTTTCTCAATAGAATTTTGAAAACCACTGGAATAGGCTTGTCTAGAAAATATGATTCACAGTTGTATGAGCCA
>NW_011889770.1:11810-16152 GCF_000151845.1 Pteropus vampyrus
ATAGAGTTCCTGGTTCCAATTTCCGTTTAAAGATCAGCTTGATTTAGTCTATGGCTTATTTCTTCTATTCTCTTGACTAATCTGTACATATATTTTAAACCAAATTATTATAAATTATGTATATTTCAAATATGTTAATTTCTGATGGAGAAATTCTATCTTCATTATTCTTCCCTTCAAATTTATCTTAGGAGAATGCATATCAGATGCTTCTAGCTAGCCCATATTTTTAACCTAGAAGTTATATATATGATGATTCATCTAAAAAGTATATGCACACATATACATGAAAATCAAATATGGATATATACATAGTAATATCTCTTGTAAACTATTTGGAAAATATGAAAAAATATTTTAGTTTTAGTAGCATTGATATAGCTTGGTCCCCAGATTCAGAGGAGAGATGTATAAAATGGAGGCCATGAAGAAGTCTGCTTAGAAATGAAAGTTTACAGGCAGATTAAAATTTTTGGCCAGAAAAGCAGAGAGATGCTCGTAGCGTATAATGAAGAGAAAATATTTAACTTTGACACATTAACGCTGTGCATTTGTTAACACTTTTACACATTTAGTTTTCACTATAATAGTGTGCATAATGCAACATTATTTTTCAACAAGGATGTCTAAATACAGAATCATATTCCTAATGAGTTTGTCCTTTACTAGCAACTGTCCCCCAAAAGAATTGACATGCCCACAGGTTTCGGAAAATATTTGTGCCAGATAAAGTAATGTAATAAACATTAAGATATGATAAATTCAAAGAAATCACTCAAAGCACTAAAACACTATCATATAAATAAATTTAAACGTTGAGTATAGAATATTGATAAATATAGAAAAATGCTAACTCAATGAGTCAAAATATTAGTAGTCAGATGTGAAATAAGATAAGATTTTGTGTGTTTATATTCAAGAGAATTTAAGAATACTGGCATTTTATACTTTGAAGGTGTCAGGAAAAAGAATAATATACAGTTTTTCTGAAAATCAATTTAACATGTTTCAGCGATCTTCAGCCTTTTTGGCACTAAGGACCAGGGCTCCTACAAGAATCTAATGCCTGATGATCTGAGGTGGAGCTGAGGCGGTGATGCTAGTGCTGTAGAGTGGCTGCAGATACAAATGAAGCTTAGCTCACTCACCTGCGGCTCATCTCCTGCTGTGCGGCCAGGTTCCTAACAGGCCATGGACAGGTACCCATCCGTGGCCTAGGGGTTGGGGACCTCTGTTTTAAGGATTCTTAAAAATTTTTGTACACTTTTAGTCAGCTATTTTAATTTTAAGAATGTGCTAAAGGCTTAATAAGACACCCGGAAGAAGCTTTTCATTGTAATGTGTGTTTTATAATTGAGAAAAGGGAAGTAAGTGCTATATTACATTCAGGCAGCCCTCACTTTACACACTACCATGTAACTGCAATTTATGCAGACTGGAAATGTGTCCCTGCTTTGCATGGATCTCAGTTACCACAGCACTGTGCAAAGTGAGGATGCCTGCATTTAATGATCGGCCAGGCAAAGGCAGATGCCAGACAGAACAGAAGCTGGTTACATAACTGGACACCCTGCAAGGGTCTGCTGGCTGGAATCATAGAGGACGGAGTGGCTATCAATGTGACAGATTATTGCATTAGAATATTATACAGATATTAAAATGAAGATGCTCCCAGTTATGAGAAGGACAAATGATTTCGTATAGCTTTTTATAAAAAAAGAATGGTACAAAAATAAATACATTGTGGTAACTTTGTAAAATACTAGGATTAAGGAAAACTGGGACTTGTTCTTTATGTACTAATTATTAATGCAAAACAAATATTAATTTTATAAGCAAGAAAACAAGCAAACAAAAAGTGCATATTTCCAATATCATCCAAATCGCATGGCATAAGATTAAAGGATTTTATTTACTAATGTTAGAATTTCAATATGAAAGTAGGACAAAGCAGGGGTTCAAAACAGTTCTATAACAGGATTAAACTGGAAGGTCATCCAGGTTCCTTCTAATTCAAACTACTATTACTTTCCCCTTAAAAATATTTTGCTTATGATTATTTTGAGATTCTTTGGTGATACGTAAAGCTTATATGTTTGTTAGGTGTGGGAGTTAAGATCAAGTCAATATCATTCTCTACCCACAATATTTTAATCTGGAAACAAAATGTTTCTTACATTTAGAAGTTTACCTCTTAGGAGAAATTTCCTTGAAATAAAGGATTTTTCTTCTTTTAAGCATTAAACGAACATCATAGTAGCTGGCATACTATGGCATTGAGAAGTGAAACAAATTAGAGTTCCAATAAATTCTACCTAATGCATGAATGCTTTCTGCGTTAAATTTATATCTACTATATTCACACATACATTCAATAAAATGAACACTCCTAATGTGATTGAGGATTTAGGAAAATTCAGGTATTCATTTGCTGGTGGTAATTTTACATATGAGTATGTCCAAAAAGAATAATATAAAAAGAAGTAAGAACAATACTGTGGAAATCTTAATATAGGAAATGAGCTAAAGCACTAATTTTTATTTATGAAGATTTTCTTAAAGAGGAAAAAATCAAAACTCTCTATATATTGAAAGGAGACTTATAAACTACAATATGTCATATTAACAATAAATTATATTATACACTTAAGAAAAAGCCTAGTTCATAGAGTATAGTGGACTATGCTTAACGCTATTATCTAAACGTAAAGCCTTATAACCATATGTTCATGCATACAGACCACCTGTAATTTTAAAATTGTTGATGGATAGACGAGAACTGAAAAGGATTATGCAAATTTTATAACAATAGTTGTTAATATGTAGGAACAAAATGATACATAAAAGTCTTCTGGAAGAAGGGGAAATTTTAAATAAGAACTAGATATCCTCCATTAAGAAAGAAATCTGTTTTGATTAAAGGAAAAATAATGAAGCAAACCACAGGGTCATAAAAACATAGAAAATATATGTTCTTTGTTGAAATAATAAAATACAGATGGTATTATATTCACTATAAAGAGACATAAAAATATTCTAAACATGTACTGAGAAAAAAAAACATTGAAATTAGAGATATGAGCTTTTTTGAAGAAGATAATTAGCTTTTATTAAAGGAAACTATATAATATATTGTACAAAAGTAGAACATTTTAATATTCAGTATCTACATTGTAAAGCATTTCATTTTGCTGTTAGGAGTAGCTTAGCGATGCTCAGTATTGGTGACCTTGGCAGTGAAAGGAAGAACTTAAAAGCAAACCGATCAAATGGAAATGAGCTCTTGAGTGAGACTAAAAACATGACCGGCTTAATCATAAACAGCTGACTTCTGTGTTGTGTTTCTTGCCGATTATAATTTATAAATTCTCTTATTTATTATTCCATTAGACTCTCACTTAATCCCAAACTATGCATGCATAAACATAATACTGTTATTTCAGGGAATTATAGTCAAGCACAACCAAGAAGGGATACTTTTTGATTATTTTGTGACTCATTTTTTTTTTTTAATTTGGAGATTGTCAAAATAGAACTTTTCTCCATTGCACCAAGGATTTCATGAACATCCCTCTCAAAGCCTGTTTCACATCATCGTTCCTCAGGCTGTAGATGAACAGACGCAGATGGGGACTCACAAAAATACAAAATGCTGCCACAATATTCTCTTGCTCAAAGACCACTCATTTGTTGGTATCAGATCAGGCAGAAGAGAGACCCATAAAACATATCCGTCAAGTTGTCAGGTGGGGGCCAGAGGTGGAGAAGGCTTTGGGCTCTCCCTCACTGGAATGGATCCTCACGATAGTGATGAAAATGAAAACATAAGACATGAGGATGATGAATCGAGAACATGTGAGGTTAATCCAGCAGACAGAAACAGGGCAGTCTGCTTTATGTAAGTGTCAGAACATGTCAACATTAAGAGGTATGGGTCAGTGCACAGAAATGGTTGATGGTGTTGAGTCCACAAAATGACAAGCGAGAGGTCAATAAAATTATGCCCACCAAAGAACCCTCAAGGTAGGGAAAGTGACCAGGCAGATGCACAGTGGCTTGGACATTCTTGGTAGAGAAGAAAAGACAATAGGGCTAGATGGGGTAAAGCAACAAAGAGAAAACCACCAGCACATCTATAATATCTATATCCACAGTGTTCCTGTAGCTATTTATTATCGTATCTATTAAAAAGATAAAGGATAAGGCTTAGAATCAGTAACTAACTACTCCAAGTTCAGCAAAGTTAATTGATCTTCAAATGGTTTTCCAGACTTCAAAACTTGCTCGCTATGCCATGCATTGTTTTATCTTGCATGTTGTAAACAAGAAAACAATATTTCCT
>NW_011889770.1:17682-19117 GCF_000151845.1 Pteropus vampyrus
GTAAAATTATCTGGAATGTTCATTGCTTGCATTGCCTCATTTCCTCACAGTTCAAAAGCAAATGGAGATATTAGTAATTTTGGCTTTGGATTAATATTTTCAAAATAGACACCTATTAATCATACAGTCCCAGCACCAAAAAAGTATTTGCTTATTATGACGATTATTATAATCTTATGAAATTTAACAAAATACAAAATGATTATGATTTTGCCGATTTAGATGACTTGTTTTATTACCCTTGTCAATAAATACAAAGTCTTCAAGTGCAGAACAAGAAAAGAATCCTGGAGTGGTGCATTTGCAATGGGCCCTACAGAGTGGTCTGTGACTGTCCTTGGCATGGTAGCTGTTAACAAGAGTCAGTTTAACATCAACACAGCTGAGTATGTGCTATTGAAGGAAGATGTAGATTTTTTCATGATGTTTTTCATGGTCACTTTTATCTTACACAAATGTTGGGAGATGGCATTCCATGATATCTTATGTACTCTTTCAGTTGTTTGGGTAATATGATTATTATTTCGGTGTTATCATTTACATGTTTTAAATAACTTCGACTGAATTCATGTATTGAGGTATGTTTTCAACATTTTGCAGGTGTTAAAGTGAGGTAGAATTTCAATAAAATCATTATGATCATTTGTCAGCCTTTTCAGGAAGCCTTTTACTACATTATTTTTCCCTTAAGCACTTACTCCATGAATATTTAATATTACTGCTATATGTATGCATGCACATGTAAACCTACATAGACAGACACACGTTGTTCAGGTACTGTGTATGTATATGTGTGTGTGTGTACACACACACATATACATATGCATATACATATATATATGTATGTATATATATAATCTGTTTTATACAAAAAACATGGATTTGCTTTGTAACCCATGAACCAATCTTGCCCCCAATAATTGTCAATAATATACAAAGCAAATGAGATCCTGAGCTGATTCTTAAAAGGTAAGTACGATTTGGTGGTAAGAGGGCTCCCTGAGGTAGATGACAGTGGGGAAAATGGACATTGCATTGCAGTTACAGGGAACAGCTCGGAAACAAGCTTGAGTTCAGAGGAGCACGTAGACAGATCCTAGTTTTATAAAGATGTGTGTCATATATCAGTTTTACTTCCTTACGTCCATTCGGGTATGAAAACACAGATGAGTTTCAGCAATGATGCATTAAGAGGTATATTAAAAAATGGGATTACAATTTGAAAGAAAATGATATTTAAGAAAATTGTAGTTGAGCTTTTCAAATATGAAAAGACTTGCAGAAAAGCATTGAAAAATATGACCGCCTTTAAACAAAGGAGCTCTATATTAGATATTTCAGACATCAATTGCCTGCTTACAAGGCTACTTCTTTATTTATAAGTTTGAGAGAGGAAGAAGTAGCAGATGACATGATGCAACTAATGGATGAATGA
>NW_011889770.1:19757-20719 GCF_000151845.1 Pteropus vampyrus
CTGTGGACCCAATGAAATCAACCACTTTTACTGTGCGGACCCACCTCTGTTAGTCCTTGCCTGCTCAGATACCTACGTCAAAGAAACTGCCATGTTTGTGGTGGCGGGTTCCAACCTCACCTGCTCTCTCACCTTGATTCTCATCTCCTACATTTTCATTTTCACAGCCATTTTGCGTATTCGCTCTGCTGAGGGGAGGCGCAAGGCCTTCTCCACCTGTGGGTCCCATATGACGGCTGTCACCGTCTTTTACGGGACACTGTTCTGCATGTATCTCAGACCCCCTTCGGAGGCATCTGTAGAACAGGGGAAAATTGTGGCTGTGTTTTATATCTTTGTGAGTCCTATGTTAAATCTCTTGATCTATAGCTTGAGGAACAAAGATGTTAAAGAAGCAATAAGGAAAGTTGTCCAAAAGAAATTGTCAGATAAATAAAATAGCCATCCTGGGAGCTCCAAACGGAGTATTTTCTCGAAGGCTCTCCAACAGAAGATACCGTTAAAGTGTGTAGAAGTACCTATATTCTCTCCACAGTCTATGTCCATCATGTCTTCAGAAGGCACATGAAACCAACTTCCTTGATCCGTTAGTTGTGCCCATGAGAATGAAAAATAAAAAAAGCTACTTACAGTCTATATTTAGTCCTGTATCTACCTTCTTATTTTGGTAGTCACGATCACAAATATTCCCTACCTATGGTTTTACATGTTTTTCAAGGTGTAGGTCAATTTACATTTAAATATTTTTTTTTAAAGATCTTCAGCATCCCTACAAATGTTTTATTGTTTCAAATATTAAAACTGAGAGAGATTTTTATGGATTTGTCAATTTCACTTTGTAATTTTTTTCTTTAAACAATCACAATTATTTCTTACTTACGGTTTAACCCATTTTGCAAGGTGTTAAACGAATGACGTTCTGTCCACCTTGATCATCATTTCTTTTGTACTCAAACTGGGCC
>NW_011889770.1:21669-22581 GCF_000151845.1 Pteropus vampyrus
CTATATCCTTCATTTCTTCAGAAGGCACATGAAACCAACTTCCTTGATCCATTAGTTGTGCCCATGAGAATGAAAAATAAAAAAAGCTACTTACAGTCTATATTTAGTCCTGTATCTACTCTTTTATTTTGGTAGTCACCATCACAAATATTCCCTACCTATAGTTTTACATATTTTTCAATTTACATTTAAATATTCCCTACCTATGGTTTTACATATTTTTCGATTTACATTTAAATATTTTCTTACTTACGGTTTAACACATTTTGCAAGGTGTTAAACGAATGACGTTCTGTCCACCTTGATCATCATTTCTTTTGTACTCAAACTGGGCCAATATCCGACCGTAGGTTGCTATATCCTGATTTGAGGGGCACAAGAGAGATGTAGTAATTTACCCTTCAGGCATTACAGGTGGTACATTGCTTGCTGGACAATTTGCACACCCATGCATGTCATAGCACCCTACTACTCATTTTTGACATTTCCTCCTGAGACTTACAAAACTGTGGAAGCTAAAATAAATAAATAAATAAATGCTACTCTCAGAAGAGATGGAAGCTGAGCAGAGCGGGGTTGTATTAGGTCAATCTAGTTGGTCAGCAGCCCTACAAATGTTTTACTATTTCACATGTAAAAACGGAGAGGTGTTTGAGGACTTCTCTATTTTATTTTGTAATTTTTTTTTTAAACATTGAGATTATATTATTAGGTCATGTCCAGTAATAAACCATTATTTTTCCTTTTAATATTTTATAGTTTTTATTCCATCTTTGATGATTAAACTCTAAGTTTTGTCTGATATTCATGTATCTTCATCAGTATTTTTTATCGTTTTTGGTTAGCTGATGCCTATTGTGTATATTTCTACCCTTTTACTTTCAGTCCCTGAGTACTTTTAATTACTAAATT
>NW_011889770.1:22631-22943 GCF_000151845.1 Pteropus vampyrus
CATATGTATTTGTGAATATTGGTACTTAGGAATATTTTATAACTCCTTATATTGTGCTTTAAAAAACTTTTCCCTATGCTTTTTCCCCTTTTTCCAATGATGGATTAAATTGTTTTCTAATTTTTCTTTTTACTTCTTTTAGATTATTAAACATTTTTTTCATTTTTAATAAATTACCTTAAATATTAATACATATACTTGGCCTATCTAAATCTTCATTAATCAGACAATCTGATATGGAATAATAAAAGAAACTTCGAATGTTTTAATTCTGGTTACTTCCCACTTTACCTTATGTGCTGTCATGTGGTA
>NW_011889770.1:23698-26488 GCF_000151845.1 Pteropus vampyrus
TTTTACTTTCAGTCCCTGAGTACTTTTAATTACTAAATTCCATATGTATTTGTGAATATTGGTACTTAGGAATATTTTATAACTCCTTATATTGTACTTTAAAAAACTTTTCCCTATGCTTTTTCCCCTTTTTCCAATGATGGATTAAATTGTTTTCTAATTTTTCTTTTTACTTCTTTTAGATTATTATACATTTTTTCATTTTTAATAAATTACCTTAAATATTAATACATATACTTGGCCTATCTAAATCTTTATTAATCAGAAAATCTGATATGGAATAATAAAATAAAGTTCGAATGTTTTAATTCTGGTTACTTCCCACTTTACCTTATGTGCTGTCATGTGGTAGTGTAAAATAAATCATTGATGCTAAAGTATTAGTTAATAATAAACTGTTTAAATATTATTATATGTTAGATATGATTACAATTATAATATACTAAATATTTGTTTAATATCAATGTTCCTTTAAATTTAGCCAGATTTGTCAATGAATCTCATTGTTCTTTTTGTATCTCACTCTTCACAAGGGGTTAAGTTACTTTCTGGGTGATATATACTCTTAATTAGTTCTTTCAGTGAGAATTTGAGTGAGATAAATTCTCTGTTTTATTTGTCTGAAGATTTCTTGTTTTAACTTAAATTCTCAAAGAAGAATTCATTTGAGCATGGATCTAAATAGATAGAAACTTGCTTTCAGTACTTAAAATATTTTATTTTCTGGCTTCTGTTAGTTTTGTTATACAGATGATCATTTTACCAGATTATTTGTTATGTCTCTATAGGTAAAATATCTTCTTTTTTTACATTGGTAATCTTCACTTTCAGTTTTTGTCTTTGTTGGAATTTAAATATATTTATTTTTTTTCCATTTTCAGTGTCTTCTTGGCTGATCTTTCTAAGTCATTTTCTCTTAGTAGATGTTCTCACGGCATCATGTACTTTTAATTTAGAGGACTTTTCACAATTATAATTTTAACATTATCTGTGTGATTGATTCACAGTTGTATCTTCCTCCTGGTTTTCAGAACCATAAAACCAAAGTCCATGTCTGGTTTTGCTCACTATTTTAAAGCTAGCATTTATCACAAAACCTAGAATATAGATAGTTCTCAGCAAATATCTGTTGTGGTAATAACTATTACTATTCCCTTTGCATTATGGTTATCTGAGTGCAAACTTTATTCTCTACCCCTTTCCAACAAGATCTTCATGAATTCTTAACCATGGAAACCTGATTGTGAAACTTTAAATATGCAAGCCTCATCCTACCCAACTCGAAGTAGAAACTCTTTAAGGACACGATCGTCTTTGACTTTCTCTTGTGCTGTCTACATTGACAGTAGAGTAACTAATATAAGTTTTTCCTGAATGTTTGTTAATTACATGAATGGATGAATAGATGAATAGATGAATAGATGAATGGATGAATGGATGAATGGATGGGTGCCACTATACCTGGAGAATTTTATTATTGTGTGAGTTCATCACATTTCTTGGCTACACTATTAACAATGTGATATCAAAAGCTTTTGATTGGTTTGTTTGGACCCCAGCCTCACAATTCACTAGTTGTATATGCCAGGGAAAATTACTTAACCTCTCTTTACCTCAGTTTCCCAACTATAAAGTATAGATAATAATACTATGAACCATGGAGTTGTGTGAGGATTAACTGAGCTAATGCTTGTGAAGTGTGAGGCCTGATGACCAGAGGGTGTTAAGTATTCAATATCTGAAACCTATAATAATTACTCACGTTGTGTTTTCTTTCTTGTGGTTTCTTATACATATTAGTCACTCATCCCATTTCATGTCCCTACAGAGTCTCGTTTTTACAGGACAAGAAAATTAGATCAAATTACCTAAGAGGAGATAACCAAGATTTGTTGTATATCCACCGAATTAACCACACATTGCACATTCCTTAAATTACTCAGCAAGTGTCTGTTGATTAACTATTATCTCCCAGAGCCGGTGCTAGTAGTGGAGATCACAGTCCTTGCCCATGAGGGTTTGCAGTCTAATGATGGAAATACAGATATTAGCAGATAATTAAAGCAGGGCATGTTAGACAAGGTAAGAGAAAGAGTTCTACAATGCTTGGAGGCAGAGAAAGCATCATTTGAGAAGACTTCATTTGAGACTTTCCTAATGCCAGGACCAACTTGATTCTGATGAGAATAAGGACAGCACTGACTAGAGGAAAGTTAAGGGAATATATTTTTAAATGGTGAGGGAAGAATGAACAAACTGTGACTATTGGTTGGGAAATGGCAGCTACATACAATTGAGAATGTAGTCAACTCAGTATGTGAAGACAGGAATTCAAATCCTACTCTGCCTCTTACTAAGTACGTGGCACTGGGTAAGTTATTTATCACTCACTGTTCTTTTAGTGGAGCCTCTCTTGATTTAGTCAAAAGTTGAGGATAAAGTTCCTACCTCTTAGGGTTATTTTGAGGAATCAATTAAATTACTTTCTTAAAAGTTGTCCACACATTAGAAGTGCTTACCAAGGTTTTTGCCAAAGACTCCGTCTGTTTCACAGTCCTACTCATAGCAGATCCTACCCAAGACAGCTATGTTCATCAGAGAGGACATTGCTACAGGTTTTGGATTTTAAGAGAGGAGAGAGTTTGAGTAAAAGAGGAAATAGAACAGATCATCATGAAAATTTCAAGATGACACCTTTTTGTGTGCCTTCCACAGAGTTCTCAGACAAATGATGAATTCAAAATTAGGAGAAATGTGACTAAGGCATATGATTACCTACTAATCCAGCAC
>NW_011889770.1:30173-31888 GCF_000151845.1 Pteropus vampyrus
AGGTATATAGATGATGTGTTTGAAAGTAGAAAAGATTTGAGTCCAAGGGTGATTGATGTACAGAGCTCTGGTGTCACATTGTAGTCTATTTTCTTCAGAGCTCTTAGATTTTTTCTGCTTGTTTCTATTCCCTCTCCACTTGTGGAGTAACTTTTCAATGCTCAGAATTTCCTGCAAGCAACTTTTTTGAGAACATGAATCAATGACAAAATCAAAAGTGCTTTAGGACCCTACCATTGGCACTATGAATGGAGGCGGTTTTCCACATAATACAGAATATACCTTACTTCCTTGTATTTTCTCTAACTTTAGGGGTGCAATGATTCTAGCAAACTCTGTTGCTTATTGTGAAAGGAGATTTTCTTACCCTAAAGAGAACATTTGAGATACTCCAGTCTCTTCGAACAATTAAGCTCAAGAAAGGCTGCACATTCTTGTCCAATTTTGGTAGCTTCAAATGTATATGAACATAGAAAAGATTCTGAGACTTTCTGCAAGAGGGAAATCCATCCTCTCTTTTGCCCCCAAACTCAGCATTTTTCAAATTTATTTTTATCATTAACTTGTTTTGTTGCCTAATATCCAGTCGTTCCAATGAACACAATTTTGGAAATACTAATCTAAAAATTCAGGTGATGACCAGCGTAATGTTTGTTTATTTATTCTATTTTCTTCATTCCTAATTGTACTTGCCCTATCAGTTGCAAGATTCTTCTAAAAGGAAAATATAATAGAATAGCATAAATTGCTTTGTAAAACTGAAGTGCCTGGGCATTTGGGAAGAAATAATATTATCAAAATATAGACTTATCTTCCTAAACTGTAGAGTGTAGTTGCTAAACTTATTTACAGGAAAGGGTAGGAAATACGCAGATTAAATTCCAATCTCTTTTTAATATTTTTATTGTCTTTATTAGTTGTTTAATGTTATGTGATAACCGAACTGGTGCTACTATTTAGGGCATAGTTGTCCTTATTTAAAGATTAGATGAGTATCATCATGACCTTACAATGGAGGATTTACATGACTAAGGCAAATATTTTCCAAATGGACTCCTCCTTCTAGTGAGTGAGGAAAGAGCACTTTTACTATCTACATATATCCTGATTGTCTAATAATTGTATTTTGCTCCCAGAGACCAAAGTTGTAGATTTAAGCCCTGCAAACTTTATTTCAAATTAACAGAGAATGTGAGTTCTAATTTACCACTGCAACTCGAATGTAACACAAATTGTCTTTGACATTTGTTTGGAGTGTGTATGTGTGTTACATTCAAGTTGTAACATTCAAGACAAATTCCATGATATGTTACCTTGTAACTTTCAGAAGTGTTCAAAAGTCTTAGCCTGTGGTGATTTTCAAGTTCTTGGCTGCTTGCTATTTCCTAAACGTTTTATTTGACACAATAGAAAATTTTCTTTGCATCTATGTGAATATGTTTGATTTCTCTTCAAAGCCTCCTGTTAGTGCATGTACAGCTCACACTATCTGAAAATCATTTCTAGCTAGTCCACCTAGAAAATTCTTAGTTATTCAAGCCCCAGTTAAAGATTATTGTTCTTTGATTTTATCCTGATTCCTGAACTCGAGTAGTTACTTTGTTTAAATCTTTATTATTGAACTACACTTTTAACTTTAATTTTCTCTTCGTCAGTCTCCCTTATCAAGAAGACACTTACCAGCTCTTTCAAGATAAGCACTGTTCCTAATTATC
>NW_011889771.1:0-1996 GCF_000151845.1 Pteropus vampyrus
GGTTAGGGTTAGGTTTATGGTAAGGGCTTACAGTTAGGGTTATTGTTAGTGTAAAATTTAGAATTAGGTTTAAATTTAGGCTTAAGTTTAGCTTTAATTTTAGGATTAGGATCATGGTTAGGTTTAGTTTTATGGTTAGGTTTAGGGTTAGTTTTACAGTTAAAGTTAGGGTTAGAGTTAGTTTTAGGGTAAGAGGTTAGAGATAGGATTTGTTTTAGGGTTAGTTTTAAGGTTAACTTACTGTTAGGGTGATATTCAAGTTATTTTGAAGGTTAGGGTTAGGGTTAGTGTTAGGCTTACGGTTAATATTAGCTTCACAGTTAGACATAGGGTAAGGGGTTACTGTTAGCATTACTGTTAGTTTAAAATTTATGGTTAGGATTATTGTTAGAGATAGGGTTTGAATTTTTGTTAATATTAGCTTTAGATTCAGGCTTCGGATCAGGGATAGGATTAGTGTAAATTTAAGGGTTAGGCTTTAGTGTTAGGTTTAGGGTTATGTTTAGGGTTAGGGTTAATAGTGTAAAATTTGGGGTTATGGTTAGAATTAATGTTAGCTTTAGCTTTAGTTTCAGTGTTAATTTCCGGGTTACTGTTAGTGTTAGAGTTAGGGTTAAAGTTAGGGTTAGAGTTCAGGATAGGATTAGGGTTACTTTCAGCTTTAAATTTGGTTTAGGGTTAGGTTTATGGTAGGTAGTAGGGTTAGGGTTAATGTTACTGTAAAATTTAGGGTTAAGGTTAGAAATTGAGTTAGGATTAGCTTTAGTTTTAGGATTACGATAAGAATTACGGTTAGTGTTAGTGTTAGGATTAGAAATACACTTAGGGTTAGGGTTAGATTTAGGTTAGGGTTAGGTTTACCTATAGTTTAGGGTTAGGGTTAAGGTAAGTGGTTAAGGTTAGTGTTATTGTTAGTGTAAAATTTAGGGTTAGGGTTAGTGTAAAATTTAGGGTTAGGGTTAGAATTAGGATTAGAATTAGCTTTAGTTGTTAGGGTTAGGTTTACCTATAGTTTAGGGTTAGGGTTAAGGTAAGTGGTTAAGGTTAGTGTTATTGTTAGTGTAAAATTTAGGGTTAGGGTTAGAATTAGGATTAGAATTAGCTTTAGTTTTAGGGTTAGGATCAGTTTTAGGGTTAATGTTAGGGTTATGGTTATGGTTAGGGTTAGTTTTAGAGTTACTGTTAGTGTTAGGTTTAGGTTAAGGGTAGGGCGTTAGTGTTATGGTTATTCTTAGTGTAAAATTTGTGGTTAGGGTTAGTGTTAGCGTTAGGGATAGAATTATGGATAGGATTAGTTTTATTTTTAAGGTTAGGATCAAGGTTAGGGTTAAAGTTAGGGTTCGGTTTAGTGTTAAGGTTAGGGTTAGTGTTAGGGATAGTGTTAGGGTTCGGTTTAGCTTTATGTCTAGGATTAGGTTTATGGTTATGGTTAGGTTTAATGTAAGAGGTTAGAATTATGGTTATTAGAGTTAGAGTTAGGTTTAGGTTATGGTTAGGGTTGCTGCTAGTTTTCAGGTTACTTTTAGTTTAGGGGTAGGTTTATATTTAGGGTTAGAGTTAGGGTAAGATTTAGGGTTTGATTAATGTTAAGGTTAGCCTTAGGGTTAAGTTTAGGTTTAGGTTTAGAGATTGGATTAGGGTGTGCAGTTAGAGTTACATTTATTGTTAGTGTAAACTTTACGGTTAGGGTTAGAATTAGGCTTATGGTTAGCTTTAGTTTTTCAGATTAAGATCATGGTTACAGTTAATTCTACCATGAAGGTTAGAATTAGTCTTATGATAAGCTTTAGTTTTAGAGTAGGGTCAGGGTTAGTGCTCGAATTAGGGTAAGAGATTATTGTTAGGGATAATGTTAGTGTTAGCGTTAGGGTTTAGTTTCAGTTAGGGATAGGGTTACCGTTAGGATTCGTATTAGGTTTAGTATAATTTTAATTTTACGATTAGGGTTAGGATTAGGTTATCTAATGGTTAGCGTTAAGGTTAGAGTTAGTGTTAG
>NW_011889771.1:3437-5922 GCF_000151845.1 Pteropus vampyrus
GGTTAGGATTAGGGATAGGGTTAGGTTAGTGTTAGGGTTAGGGTTAGGTATAGGTTAGGTTTAGCTTATCGTTAGGTTCATAGTTAGGATTAGGGTCAGGTTTAGGTTAGTGTTACTGTTAGGGTTAGTGTTAGTTTTAGAGTTATGATTCGCTTTAGATTTAGGGTTACGGTTAGCGTAAGGTGTTAGAGTTAGCGTAAGGTTTTAGGGTTAGCATTGTTGATAGTGTAAAATTTAGATTTAGAGTTAGTTTTAGGGTTATGGTTAGAATTAGGGTTAGGATTAGCTTTAGTTTTAGGGTTAGGATCAAGTTTAGGGTTAGGGTTATTGTAAGAGTTTAGAGTTATGATTAGTGTTATGGTTAGGGTTAGCATTAAGGTTAATTTAAAGTTGGGTTACTATTACAGTTCAGGCTAGGTTTTATTTAGGGGTAGATATGTATTTAGGGTTATGGTTATATTTAGATTAGGGTTAGGGTTAGAGTTAGAGTTAGAGTTATGGTTAGCGTTAGGTTAAGTTTTAGGGTTAGTATAACTATTAGGTTTAGTGTTAGGGTTAGTGTAAGAGGTTAGACATACCATTTTTATTAGTGTTAATTTTAGGGTTAGGTTTTGGTTGGGGTAGATTTATCGTAAGGGTTAGGGTTAGGGTAGGTTTTGGTAAGGGTTGCTGTTAGGGTTACGGTTAGTGTTTTGGTTAGAGTTTGGGTTAAGGTTATTGTTAGTGTAAATAATAGGGTAAGGGGTTGAAATAAGGATAGGAATAAGCTTTAGTTTAGCGCTAGGTTCAGGGTTAGGGTTACTGTGAGCATTAGGGTTAGACTTACGGTTCGGATTAACATTACTTTTAGGGTTAGGATCAGGTTTAGGGTCAATGTTAAAATTAGGTTAGGTTTAGAGTTATAGAGTTAAATTTCGGGTTAGGGTTAGGTTTATGTTATGGGTTAGGATTAGCATTATTCTTAGATTAAAATTTAGAATTAGGGTTATTGCTACAGTTAGAGTTAGAATTAGGGTTAGGATTAACTTTTACTTTAAGGGTACAAATAGGGTTATGGTTAGAGTTCCAGTTAGAATTAGCCTTTAGGGTAAGTGTTAATGTTAGGTTTAGAGTTAGGGTTAGGATTCTGTTCAGGGTTTGGTCAAGGATAGGGTAAGAGGTAAGAGTGTGAATTAGTGTTAGAGTTACGGTTAGGTTTAAGGTTAGGGTTAGGTTATGCTTAGAGTTAGGTTTTGGTTTAGGTTTTGGTTAGGTTTAGCATCACGTTTAGGGTTAATTTAGGGTTAGGGATAGGGTTAGATTTAGGTTAGCATTAGGGTTAGCGTTTGAGTTAGTGTTAGAGTTTGGATTATCAGTAGGTTTAGGGTTATGGTTAAGTTAAAGGATAAAGGTTAGTGTTATTTTTAGTGTATAATTTAGGTTTATATTTCAAATTGAATTTAGGATTAGCTTTAATATTATGGTATGGTCAGGGTAATCTTTAGTGTTCAGGTTAGGGTTAGAATTAGAGTTACAGTTAGCTTTAGTTTTAGGGTTATATTAAAGCTTAGCGTTAATGTTGGGGTTAAAGTTAGGATTAGGGTTAATTTTAGAGTTAACGTTAGGATTTGATTAGGGTAAGAGGTTCAGAATAGTGTTAGAGTTAGGGTTAGTTTAAGGGTTAGTGTTAGAGTAAGACGTTAGATTTAGGATTAGTGTTAACATTAGAGATAGGTTTAGGGATAGTGTTAAGATTTGGTTTAGGTTAGGGTTACAGTTAAGGTTAGCGTTAGGTTTAGGATTACGTTTGGAGTCAATTTTACAGTTAATTTATGTCTAGAGTGAGGTTCAGGGTAAGAAGTTAGGTTTATGGTTATTGTTCACATAACGTAAAATTTAGGATTAAGGTTAGAATTGGTTTAGATTTAGCTTTAGTTTTAGGGTTAAGATCAGGTTTAGGGTTAGTATTAGGGTTAGGGTTACTATTAGCATTTGGGTTAGCATTAGTTTTAGGGTTATGGTTAGAGTAAGGGTTAGAGTTATAGTTATTGTTAAGGTTAGGGTTAGGGTTAGGATTAGGTTAGGAATAGGGTTGTTATTATTAGGGTTAGGGCAAGGTTCATTCGAGGGGTAGGATTATGGTTTGAGTTAGGATTAAGGTTATGTTTATGTTAGGGTTAGGCTTAGATTTAGGTTTAGATTTATGGTTAGGTTAAGGGGTTAGAGTTAGTGTTATTGTTAGTGTAAAATTTCTGGTTTGGGTTCGAATTAGCGTTAGAAGTAGCTTTAGGTTTTGTGTTAGGATCAGAGTTAGGGTTAATGTTAGGGTTAGGGTTAGGGTTAGGGTTAGGGTTTGTTTTAGATTTAAGGTTAAGGTTAGGGTTAGGTTAGGGTAAGAGGTTAGGGTTAGGGTTATTGTAAGTGTAAAATTTTGGGTTAGGGATAGTGTAAGAGTTAGGGTGAAAATTAGGTTTAGGATTACCTGTAGTTTTATGTTTAAAATTAG
>NW_011889771.1:5972-8354 GCF_000151845.1 Pteropus vampyrus
GTTATTGTAAGTGTAAAATTTTGGGTTAGGGATAGTGTAAGAGTTAGGGTGAAAATTAGGTTTAGGATTACCTGTAGTTTTATGTTTAAAATTAGAGGTAGTGTTAGGGTTTGGGTTACTATTAGGGTTTGGGTTAAGTTTAGTAGTAGGTTTACGGTTAGAGTAAAGGTTAGGTTTAGGGTAGGGTTTACGGTTTGGTTTAGGGTTAGAATTAGGTTTGGGATATGGTTAATGTTAGGGTTTAGGTAAGGTTCTTTTGAGGTGTAGGATTATGGCTTCAGTTAGGATTAAGATTATATTTTTTTAGGGTTAATGTTAGGGTTAGGCTTTGATTTAGGTTTAGGTTTATGGTTAGGATAAAGGGTTAGGGTTACGGTGTTTGTTAGTGCAACATTTCTGGTTAGGTTTAGAAGTAGGGTGAGGAATAGCTTTAGTTTTATTGTTAGGAGTATTGTTAGGGCTATGTTAGGGTTATGGTTAGAGTTAGGGTTCGTTTTAGAGTTAAAGTTCACCTTAGGGTTAGTTTAGGGTAAGAAGTTATGGTTAGGGTTATTGTAAGTGTAAAATTTGGGGTTATGGTTAGTTTAAGATAGGATTAATATTAGGTTTAGGATTACCTTTAGTTTTAGGCTTAAAGTTAGGGGTAGTGTTAGGGTTAGGTTTAGGAGTTAGTGTTAGGGTTAGGGCTAGGGATAGGTTTTTGGTTAACTATAGGTTTAGAGTTCAGGTTTAGAGTTAAGATTATCTTTACTTTTACGGTTAGGATCAGCTTTGTGGTTAGTATTAGGGTAAACGATAGAATTACGGTAAGGATTAGCTTTATTTAGGGTTCGGATCAGAGTTAGTGATAATATTAGGGTTAAGATTACAGTTTAGGTAGTTTTAGAATTAAATTTAGGGTTAGGTTTAGGGCATGAGGTTATGGTTAAGATTATTGTTAGTGTAATATTTAGGGTTCAGGTTAGTGTTAGTGTTAGGGTTAGCATTAATTTTGAGGATAGAATCAGGATTAGGAATAGGGTTAAGGTTCGGTTTCGGGTTTAGTGTGAGGGGTTGGGTTAGGGTTAAGGTAAGGGGTTAGGGTTATGGTTAGAGTTTGGGTTTGAGGTTAGTGTTAGGGTTAGAGTTAGAGTTGGGGGTAAGGTCAATGTTAGGATGTGGGTTACTCTTAGGGTTAGGGTTAATGTTATTGTTAGGTAAAAGGTTAATTATAGTTTAGAGTTAAATTTCGGGTTAGGGTTATGTTATGTTAAGGAGTTAGGATTAGAGTTATTGTTAATTTAAAATTTAGGGTTAGGGTTAGTGTTACGTTAGGGTTAGGGTTAGGTTATGTTAGGGTGCATTTAGGGTTAGGGTCGGGGTTAGGGTAAGAGTTTAGATTTAGGATTAGTGTTAGGGTTACTGTTAGGATTAGGGTTAGGTTAGGGTTAGAGTTAGGGTTAGGTTTAGGTTAGAGTAGTTTTAGGGTTGGTTTTAGGTTTATGTTAGGGTTAGGGTTAGAGTTAGGTTTAGGTTAAGATTAGTGTTGGGGTTAGAGTTAGTGTTAGAGTTAAATTTAGCATTTGGTTTTTGGTTATGGTTAAGGTAAGGGGTTAAGATTAGGGTTATTGTTATTGTATAATTTAGGTTTATGTTTGGAATTAAATTTAGGATTAGCTTTAATATTAGAGTTAGGATCAGGGTTATCATTAGTGTTAGGTGTAGGGTTAGAATTAGGTTTACGATTAGCTTTAGTTTAGGGTTAGATTCAAGGTTACGGTTAATGTTAGGTTTAAGGTTAGGGTTAGGGTTAGTTTTAGAATTAAAGTTAGGATTAATTTTTTTTTTTTTTAGGTTTAGGGGTTAGGGTTAGGTTTCTGATTAGTTTAAAATTTAGGGTAAGGTTTATTGTTAGAGTTAGGGTTAGAATTTGGGTTAGGATTAGCATTAGTTTTATGATTAGGATCAGGGTTATGGTTAGGGTTAGGTTAAGGTTAGGATTTATTGTTAGATTTAGGGTTATGGTGAGGTTTAGTGTAGGGTGTTTGGGTTAAGGTTAGAGTGAGTGTTAGGGATACGGTTAGGGTTAGGGTAAGAGGTTGACTTAGGATAAGTGTTAGTGTTAGAGATAGTTTAGGCTTAGGGTTGACATTAGATTTAGGTTAGGGTTAGAGTAATGGTTAGCATTAGTTTTAGGGTTATGGTTAGAATTAGTTTTAGAGTTAATTTAGGTTTAATGCTATGTTTATGGGAAGGGCTTAAGGTTATGGTTGTGATTAGTGTAAAATTTAGATTTAGGGTTAAAATTGGTTAGATTTAGCTTTATTTTTAGGGTTAAGATCAGGGTTAGTGTTAGTGTCAGGGTTAGGGTTACTATAAGGGTTTGGGTTAGCTTTAGTTTTA
>NW_011889771.1:9769-11136 GCF_000151845.1 Pteropus vampyrus
TTAGTGTCAGGATCAGTGTACGGGTTAATGTTACGGTTAGGGTTAGAGTTAGGGTTATTTTTAGAGTTAAATTTCGGGTTAGGGTTAGGTTTATTTTAAGGGCTTATGGTCACTCTTATTATTAGTTTAAAATTTAAGGTTAGGTTATTGTTAGGAAAAGGGTTGGAATGAGGGTTAGTACTTATTTATAATTAAGGTTATGATCAGGGATAGGGTTAGGGTTAGGATTAGTGTTAAGGTTAGGCTTTCAATGTAGTGGTTTGGTTAGGGTTATGTATAGGGTTAGGTTTAGTTTAGAGTTCAGGTTAGTGTTAGGAAAAGGGTTAAGGTTAGGGTTAGGAGTTAGACATAGCATTAGTGTTATGGTTAGTGTTAGGGTTATGATTAGGTTATGGGTAGTTTTATGGTAAGGGTTAGAATTAAGATTAGTTTCAGGATAGGTTTAGTGTTAGGGTTAAGGTTAGGGTTAGGGTTAGGGATATTATTAGGTTTATTGTAATTGTAAAATTTAAGGTGATGGTTAGAAATCGGGTTACAATAAGCTTTAGTTTTAGTGTGAGGTTCAAGGTTAGGATTAGTGTTAGGGTTAGGATAAGTGTTAGGTTTAGTTTAGGGTTAGAGTTAGGGTTAGATTTAGGTTAGGGTGTAGGTTAGGGTTGGGGTTAGGTATAGAGTTTAGGGTTAGGGTTCGTGTTAGGCTTAGGTATGTATTAGGGTTAGGGTTATGTTTAGTGTTATGGTTGAGTTAGGGTTACAGTCAAGTTTAGAGTTAGGGTAAGACATTAGAGTTAGGATTTGTTTTAGGGTTAGGATTAAGATTTGGATTAGTTTAGGGTTAGGGTTAGGGTAAGAGGTTAGAATTAGTATTAGTATTAGGATTAGGATTAGGGTTGCGATTAGTTTAGATTTAGGGTTAGAGTTAGGGATAAGTTTGGTTTAAGTGTTAGAGTAAGGTTAGGGTTAGGGTTAGGATTATCGTTAGGGTTCAAGTAACATTTAGTTTTTGTCAGTTAGGGTTAGTGTTAATATTATGGTTAAGGTTAGGGTTAGGTTTAGAGTTATGGTTTGGGTTGACGGTTACAGTTATGGTTTGGTTTAGGGTTTAGAGTGAGAGATAAGAGTTAGGATTAGTTTTTAGCATTAGGGTTAGGATTAGGATTGAATTAAAGTTATGGTTATTGTTAGTTTTATGGTTAGGGAAGGTAAGTTTTTGAGATAGTTTTAGGTTAGGGTTAATTTTAGGGTTAGGGTTAGGTAAGTGTTTAGAGTTAGGATTACGGTTTGGTTTAAGTTTGCTTTAGGGTTAGGGTTATGTTTAGATTTAAGTTAGGGCTAGGGTTAAGGTTAGGGTTTGGTTCAGGTTTAGT
>NW_011889771.1:11186-12616 GCF_000151845.1 Pteropus vampyrus
ATTAGGGTCAGGATTAGTTTTAGTTTTAGTAATAGGATCAGGGTTAGTGTCAGTGATAAGGGTAGGGTTACGGTTAGGGTTTAGGATTAGAGTTACGGTTACCGTTAGGGTTCAGGTAAGGTTTATTTTGGTGTCGGTTTATGGGTAGGGTTAGGATTTTGGTTGGGTTTTGGTTAGGTTTACGGTTATGGTTAGGGTTAGATTTCGGTTAGGTTTAGCTTTTGCTTTAAGTTTAGGGTTCGTTTTATGGTAAGGAGTTTGGTTTAGTGTTATTGTTAGTATAAAATTGAGGGTTACATTTAGATTCAGAGTTAGGATTAGCTTTAGTATTCAGGTTAGGAACAGGGTAAGGGTTCGTGTTAGAGTTAGGTTTAGAATTAGGGTTATTATAATCTTTAGTTTAAAGGTTAGGATCACTGTTAGGGTAAGGAGTTATGTTTAGAGTTCTTGTTAGTGTAAAATTTAGGGTTAGGTTTAAAATTATTGTTTGCTTAAGCTTTAGTGTTAGAGTTAGTATCAGGATTAGGGTTAGTGTTATTGTTAGGTTTAGAATTATCGTTCGCATTAGCTTTATTATAAGGGTGAGGCTTTGGGTTCGGGTTAATGTCTGTGTTAGGGTTAGGGTTAGGCTTAGTTTTAAACTTAATGTTATATTTAGCATTAGGTTTAGGATAAGGGGTTAGAGTTAAGGTTACTGTTTGTTTAAAATTCAGGGTTAGGGTTAATGTTATGGTCAGTGTTAGAATTATGGTTAGTATTAGCTTTCGTTTTAGGGTTAGGATCAGGTTTAGGTTTAGGGTTATGGTTACATTTCGAGATTAAGTATAGGGTTAGGGTTAGAATAATGGGTTAGGTTTAGGGTTAGGGTTAGGATTAGGGTAGAGTAAGAGGTTAGAGTTAGGATTAGTATTAGGGTTACAGTTACGGTTTGGATAGGTTATGGTTAGGGTTTTTCTTAGGTTTCAAGTTAGCTTTAGTTTAGTGGTAGGTTTAGGATTAGGATTAGTGTAAATTGTTAGGGTTAGGTTTACTGTTGGGTAAATTTAAGGTTAATGTTAGAATTAGGGGAAGTTTTATCTTTAGTTTTAGGGTAGGTTCATATTTAGGGTTAGTGTTAGGGTTAGGCTTAGAATTAGGATTAGATTTACCTTTACTATTAGGGTTAGAATCAGGGTTAGGGTTAATGTTAAGATTAGAGTTAGGATTAGGGTTAGTTTTACCTTTAAAGTAGGGTTAGTGTTAGTATTATCTTAAGGTATTAGTGTTAGCGTTAGGGATAGTTTTAGAGTTAGGGTTAGGGTTAGGGCTAGGGATAGGTTTAGTTTTAAGGCAAGAAATTAGATTTAGGATTAGTATTAGGGTTAGAGTTAGGATTAGGATTAGGATAGGGGTGGGATTACCGTTAAGTTTTGCTCAAGGTTTATTTTAGG
>NW_011889771.1:12666-18333 GCF_000151845.1 Pteropus vampyrus
AGGTAAGTGTTTAGAGTTAGGATTACGGTTTGGTTTAAGTTTGCTTTAGGGTTAGGGTTATGTTTAGATTTAAGTTAGGGCTAGGGTTAAGGTTAGGGTTTGGTTCAGGTTTAGTATTAAGGTTACCATTACAGGTAATGTTAGCTTTAGGGTTAGAGTAGGGTTATGTTTAGTTTTAGGGTTAGGTTAGGGTAAGGATTTGTATTAGGTTTAGCGTTGTGGTTGGGATTAGTATTACTGTTATGTTTAGGGTTAGGGTTAGGGAAAGAGTTTAGAGTTAAGATTAGTGTTAGCGTTAGGTTTAGGGTTAGGATTAGCTTAGGGTTATGGTTAAGTTTAAGTTTGAGTTAGGATTAGTGTTAGCGTTTGGGTTAGGTTTAGGGTTATTGATAGGGTTAGAATTATTTTCGGCTAGAGTTAGGGTTAGCTTTAGTTTTGTGTTAAGGTTAGCGTTAAGCTTAGCGTTTGGGTTAGGTTTAGGGTTATTGATAGGGTTAGAATTATTTTCGGCTAGAGTTAGGGTTAGCTTTAGTTTTGTGTTAAGGTTAGCGTTAAGCTTAGTTGTAGAGTGTAGAGTTATGGTTAGTGTTAGGGTTAGGTTTAGCGTTATGGTTTCGTTTAGGTTTACAGTTTTTTTATGGTTATGGTTATGGTAAGAGTTTAGAATTAAGGTTAGTGTTAGGGTTAGGGTTACTGTTAGGGCTAAGGCTAGCATTAGGTTTAGGGTTAAGGTTAGGATATGGGTTTAGGGTTAGGGTTATTCCTACTGTAAAATTAACGGTTTAGATTAGAATTAGGTTTAGGATTAGATTTAGATTTAGTGTTAGGATCTGGGCTAGGGTTAGTATTAGTGTCACGTTTAAGGTTTGAGCTATATTTTGGATTAGGGTTAGGATTACAGTGAATTTTAGCGTTTAAGTGGGATTAGTGTTAGTTTAGGGTAGGATTAGGGTTATGGTTAGTGTTAAATTTTAGGTTTAGGGTTAGCGGTAGTGTTAGGGTTAGGTTTAGGTTTAGGGTTAGGCTTACCGTTAGGCTTAAGATTAGTGTTAGGTTTAGGATTAGTGTTAGGGTATTGGGTTAGTTTTAGGCTTATTCTTAGAGTGAAATTTAGGGTGTGGTTTAGTATTAGGATTAGGATTAGCTTTAGATTTACGGTTTAGATCTGTGTTAGGGTAACGTTATATTTATTTTAGCGTTAAGGTTAGGGTTCTGGTTAGGGTAAGAGTTGAGAGTTAGCATTAATGTTAGGCTTAGGGTTATTGTTAGGGTTATGGTTAGGTTTAGAATTAAGGTTAATGTTTTGTTTAGAGTTAGATTTACTTTTAGGGTTAAGATTAGCATTATGTTTGGTGTTACGATTAGGGTATGGGGTTAGGGCTAGGGTTATTCTTAGTGTAAAATTAAGTGTTAGGTTTAGATTTAGGGTTAGGATCTGTGTTAAGGTTAGTGTTATGGTTACATTAAGGTTAGGGTTTGATGTAGGGTTACAGTTAGCATTACAGTTAGTTTTAGATCTAAATTACTGTTAGGGCTAGGTTTAGGGTCAGGGGTTAAGTTTAGGGTTATTATTAGTGTAAAATTTAGGGTTACGTTTGGGGTTAGAGTTAGAATTAGGTTTAAGTTTCAGAATTATGGTTTGTGTTAGATTTAAAGTTAGGGTTCGAGTTAGGGAAAGGGTTGGGTTTGGACTCGGATTTGGGTTAGGGTTAGGGGCAGGCTTAAGATAAGTGTTAGTGTTAGAGTTACTGTTAAAGTTAATGTTAGTATTAGGTTTAGGGTTCGGGTTAGGTTATGGGGTTAGAGTTTGGGTTATTCTTAGTGTAAAATTTAGGGTTAGGATTAGCTTTAGATTTAGGATTAGGATATCTGTTAGTGTTAGTTATAGGGTTACATTTAAGTTTAGGGTAGATTTAGGGGTAGGGTTAGTGTTAGATTTAGTTTTAGAGTTAAATTAGCTTTAAGGTTAGAATTAGTGTCAGTGCTTAAGTTTACGGTTACTGTTAGTATAAAATTTAGGTTTACGGTTAGAAATAGGGTTAGGGTTAGGGTTAAGGTTCAGTTTAGAGTTATAGTTAGGGTTAGGATTAGGTTTAGCGTTATGGTTTGTGTTAAAGTTACAGTTATGTTTAGTGTTAGTGTTGATTAGAGGTTAGAGTTAAGATTAGTGTTAGTGTAAACATTAGGATTAGGATTAGTTTAGGGTTAGGGTTAGGGTTAGCTTTAGGTTAGGGTTAAGGTTAGGTTTAAGGTAAGGGTTAGGGTTAGGGTTAGGGTTAGGTTTAGGATTAGGTTAAGGTATGGTTCTGGTTAGGGTTATGGTTAGGTTTAGGATTAGAGTTAGGTTTAGCATTAAGGTCAGGTTTAGCATTATGGTTTGGGTTACGGTCACTGTTATCTTTAAGGTGAGGGTAAGGGTAAGAGGCAAGTGTTAGCTTAGTGTTAGGGTAGGATTAGGGTTAGGATTAGTTTAAGGTTATGTTTAGGTTTAGGTTTAGTTTAGGGTTATGTTTGGGGTTAGGGTTATTGTTAATTTAAAATTTAGGGTTAGGATTATTGTTTGGTTAGAGTAAAAATTAAGGTTAGGTTTAGCTGTAGTTTTAGGTGTAGTGTCATGGTTAGTGGTAGGGTTAGGTTTAGGGTTATATTTAGGGTTAGAGTCATGGTTAGGTTGAGAGATAGGGTTATGGGAATGGGTTAGGATTAGGATTAGTGTTAGGGTTACTGTTAGGGTTAAGGTTAAAATTAGGTTTAGGTTTAATATTAGGGTATGGAGTTCGAGTTCAGATTATACTTGGTGTAAATTTTAGGGTTAGGGTTACAATTAATGTTAGGAATAGCTTTAGATTTAGGGTTAGGATCTGGGATAGCTTTTGTGTTAGGAAATATTTAAGGTTTGGGTTCTATTTTGAATTAGTTTTAGGGTTAGAGTTATTTTTACAGTTAAATTAGATTTAGGCTTAGGTTTAGGGTCAGGGGTTAAGGTTAGGGTTATTGATTGTGTAAAATTTAGGATTAGGGCTACGATTAGGTTTAGGGTTAGGGTTTGGGTTATGGTTATGGTTAGGGTTAGGGTTAGGGTAGGGTTAGTGTTATGGTTAAGGTAAGGGTTAGGGTTAGATTGAGCATTAGGTTTATCTTTAGCGTTATAGTTTGTGTTACGGTTACAATTATGTTTAGGGTGAGCCTTAGGGTAAGAGATAAGAGTTATGATGAGTGTTAGAGCTAGGATTAGGGTTAGGATTAGTTATGGTTATGGTTAGGGTTAGGTTTAGGTTAGGGTTAGGGTTCGGGTTAGGGTTAGGGTTAGGGTTAGTGTTAGGTTAGGGTTATAGTTAGGGTTAGTGTTAGGGTTAGGGTTAGCTTTAAGTTTAGAATTAGGTTTAGGGTTATGGTTAGGTTTAGGGTTAGGGTTACTGTAGTATTCGGTTAAGAGGTTAGAGTGGAATTAATGTTCGGAATAAGTTTAGGATTAGGTTATGCTTAGGGTTACTGTTAGTTTTCGGTTTAGTTTAGGTACAGGTTTATATTTAGAGTAGGTTAGGGTAAGGTTTATGTTTTGGTTAGTGTTAAGGTTAGCTTTTTGTTTAGAGTTAGCTTTATGTTTAGCCTTAGCATTAGGGTAAGTTATACAGTTAGGGTTATTGTTAGTGTAAAATTTAGGGTTAGGGTTAGAATTAGGGTTATGATTAACTTTAGTTTTAGGCTTATTGTCAGAGTTATGTTTATAATTAGGATAATTGTTTAGAGTTAGGATTAGTGTTAGGGTTAGAATTAGGGTTTAGGTTAAGTTAGCGTGAGGGTATTCGTTAGCGTTCATGGTAGATTTACTATAGGGTTGGGTTTATGGTTAGAGTTAGCGTTCGGTTTAGGTGAAGGTTAGGGTTAGTGTTAGCGTTAGTGTTAGGGTTAGGGTTAGCTTTAGGTTTATGGTTAGGCTAAGGGTAAGCAGTTAATTTTAGAGTTATTGTTAGTGTCAAATTTAGGGTTAAGTGTAGAATTTGGGTTAGGATAAGCTTTAGTGTTAGGGTAGGATCATGGTTAAAGTTAGTGTTAGGGTTATCTTTAGAATTATGGTTAGCCTTAGCTTGATTTTTTGTGTTAGGAGAAGGGTTCTTGTTAGTGTTAGTGTTAGGGTTGGAGTTATCGTTATTTTTAGGATTAGGTTAGTGTTAGTCTTACCGTTAGGCTTTGGTAAGGTTTAGTTTAGGAGTCGGTTTATAGTTAGAGGTAGGTTTAGGGTTATGTTTAGGTCAGGGTTAGGGTTATGGTTCACATTAGTGTTAGGGTTATGATAAGCTTTAGTGTTAGGGTTAGGATGAGGGTTAGGGTTAGTGTTAGGTTTAGGTATAAATTTATGGTTTAGGATAAGGGGTTAGTTTTAGTTGTAAGTTTAAAATTTAAGATTATGGTTAGTTTTAGGGTTAGATTTAGAATTAGGGTTACGATAAGCTTTAGTTTTAGTGTAGGATTAGACTTAGCGTTATGGTTACGGTTAGGGTTAGGGTTTAGAGTTAGATTTAGCGTTAGTATTAGGATTTAGGTTTAGGGTTAGGGTTAGGTTTGTGTTAGGGTTACCGTTAGGGTTCGGGTTAAGTTTTGATTAGGGGTAGGTTCAAGATTATGTTTATGTTTATGGTTTGGTGTAGCTTAAGGTTATGCTTAGGGATAGTGTTAGTGCTAGAGTTAGGCTTATCTATAGTTTAGGGTTAAAATCAGGGTAAGGGGTTAAGGTTACTAATCTTTTTAGTGTAATAATTAGGGTTAAGGGTTAGAATTAGGTTTATGATTAGCTTTATTTTTTTGAATGAGATCAGGGTTAGGGTTAATAGTGTTAGTGTTAGTTTTATGGTTAAAATTAGGGTTAGGGTTAGGATAGAGTAAGGGTTTAGGGTTAGCATTAGGATTAGTGTAAAATTTGGTGTTAGGGTTGGTGTTAGCACAGGGTTAGAATTAGGCTTAGTATTAGCTCTATTTTTATGGTTAGAATCAGGGTTCGGGTTATTGTTATGGTTAGGGTGTAAGGTCAGGTTTAGGTTTTGGGTTAAGGTTAATGTAAGGTGTTAGGGTTAGGGTTAAGGTTAGGTTTAAGGTTTGGATTAGGTATTAATGGTAGGGTAGGGGTTAGGATACGGGTTAGCTTTAGATTTAGGTTTAGTGTTAGGTTTAATGTTATGGTTAGGGTTAGTTTTAAGGGTACAGTTAGTGTTAAGGTTCGACTTAGGTTAGAGTTAGGGTTAGGCTTAGGGTTATTGTTAGATTTAGGGTTAGCTTTAATTTTAGGGTTAGGGTTAGCATCAGATGTTAGAGTTAGGGCTAGACTTAGGGTTAGTGATAGCTTTAAGGTTAGCTTTAGTTTTAGGATCAGGGATAGTGTTAGGGTTACGGTTATAATGACAATTTAAGTTTAGGGTCAGGGTTAGGGTGAGGGTTAGAATAAGGGGTTAGAGATAGGGTTACGGTTAGTGTTAGTGTTAGGGTTAGGTTTAGGGTTTAGGGTTAGGGTTAGTGTTAGGTTAGTGTTAGTGTTGCCATTATTGTTCATGTTAGGTTTACATTATGGTTATGTTCACAGATAGTGTTAATGTTAGGATAGCGTTAGCTATAGTTTAGTGTTAAGGATAGGGTGAGAAGTTAGGGTTCGTGTCATTGCTAGTATAAATTACC
>NW_011889771.1:19268-19594 GCF_000151845.1 Pteropus vampyrus
GTTCACAGATAGTGTTAATGTTAGGATAGCGTTAGCTATAGTTTAGTGTTAAGGATAGGGTGAGAAGTTAGGGTTCGTGTCATTGCTAGTATAAATTACCATTCGGGTTAGAATTAGGGTTAAGATCAGCTTTAGACTTAGGGTTAGGATCAGGATTGGGTTTAATGTTCGGGTTAAGTATATGGTTTAAGGTAAGGTGTTAGGGTTAGTGTTATTGTTAGTGTAAAATTTAGGGTTAGGGTTAGGTTTAGGGTTAGAATTAGGCTAAGGATTAGCTTTAGTTTTAAGATTAGAATCAGGGTTAGTGTTAGGGTTAGGGTTAAGGT
>NW_011889771.1:21204-23015 GCF_000151845.1 Pteropus vampyrus
GCGTTAGGGTTAGGGCTAGAATTAGTTTTAGAGTTAAAATAGGGTTAAGGTTAAGTTTAAAGACATGGCTTAAGGTTAGGATTTTTGTTAGTGTAAAATTTGTGGTTAGGGTTAGTAATAGGATTCGGGTTTAGCTTTAGGGTTGGTGTTAGGCTAGGGTTCGGTTTAGGATTAGGGGTAGGTTTAGGTTTAGCGTTATGGTTTGGGTTAGTGTTACAGTTATGTTTAGTGTTAGGATTAGAGTTAGAGTTAAGATTAGGTTAGAGTTAGGATTAGTGTTAAGTTTATGATTAGGGTTATGTTTAAATTAGTGTTAGAATTAGGGATAGGTTAAATCTAGGGTTACAGTTAGGGTTAGGTTTAGGGTTACGGTTAGTGTTATGGTTAAGGTTAGGTTTAGGACTAGGATTATGGTTACTGTTGGTGTTACCATTAGTGTTACTTCATGGTTAGGGTCAGGATTAGGGTCAGGTTTAGAGTTAGGGTTGGGTTAGGGTTAGTGTTAGGGTTCGGGTTAGAATTAGGGTTAAAATTAGCTCTAGCTTTTGGGTTTGGATCAAGGTTAGGGTTAAGGTTACGTTTAGGGTTATAGTTAGTGTTAATTGTATGGTTAGGTTTACTGTTAGGGTTAGGGCAAAAGGATAGATTTAGGATTAGTGTTAGGTTTAAGGTTAAGGTTAGGGTTATGTTTAGGGTAGTATTAGGGTTGGTTAGGCTTAGAGTTAGTGTTAGGTTAAGAGGTTAGTTTTAGGATTAGTGTTAGCATTAGGTTTAGGGTGAGGGTTATGTTAGGGATAGTGTTATGGTTAGTAATAGTTTAAAATTTAGGGTTAGGATTATTGTTAGTTTTAGACTTAGAATTAGAGTTACGAGTAGCTTTAGTTTTAAGGTCAGTATCAGGTTTAGTTTTAAGGTCAGTATTAGGGTTAAGGTTAGAGTTAGGGTTAAGGTTAGCTTTAGGTTTAGGGAAAGGTGTTAGGATAAAGTTTAGGGTTATGTTTATTGTAAGAGGTTCAAATTCATATTAAGTTTAGGGTTAGCCTTAGGTTTAGATATAAGTTAGGTTATGGTTAAGATTAGGATTAGTTTAGGTTAGTGTTAGAGTTAGAGTTAATTTTAGAGTTAAATTAGTGTTAAGGATATGTTTAGGTTAAGGAGTTAGGGTTAGGTTGTTTGTTAGTGTAAAATTTAGGGTTAGGGTTAGAAATAAAGTTAGGTTTAGGTTTAATATTATTTTAGGATCAGCGTCATGGTTAGTGATTTCAGTAGGTTTAAAATTAATGTTAGAATTAGCTTTATTTTTAGTGTTAGGATCAGGGTTAGATTTAATGTTATGGTTATGGTTAGGGTTAGTGTTAGTTTTAGAGTTAAGTTTGTGTTAGGGTAATTTTTAGGATAAGGTTTTAGGCTTAGTGCTATTAGTTTAGAATTTACGGTTTGTGGTTTTTGTTAGGGTTAGAGTTATAATAATGGTTAGGATTAACTTTAGTTTTAAGGTTAGGATCAGGATTATGGTTAGGGTTAGGGTTACTGTTAGACCTTAGGGTAAGGGTTAGGGTTAGGGTTAAGGTTAGTGTTAGGATTAGGGTACAAAGTTAGAATTAGCATTAGTGTTAGTGTTAGTGTTTGGATTAGGGTTAGGTTAGTGGTAGGTTTAAGGTGGGAGTTAGGGTTAGGGTAGGTTTAGGTTAGCTTTAGTGTTAGGATTAGGTTTAGTCTTAGAGTTAGGGTTAGGGTTATTGCTTGTGTAACACTTAGGGTAAGGGTTACAAATAGGGTTAGGATAAGTTTTAGGTTTAGGGCTAGGTTCA
>NW_011889772.1:0-1037 GCF_000151845.1 Pteropus vampyrus
CGACAGGTCACAGCCAATGGCTCACAGAGGCCCGCAAGGCTGTCTCGGTCACTGTCACCAAGCCGTCCCAGACTGGGCTGGCGCTGGGGTGCAGCGCAGGAGGACACGTCAGCGAGAGTGGAACCGAGTCTCAAAGCAGGACGTGTGTGACACCAGGTTGGGTCAGCGTGAGGACCACGCCTGCGGTGACCCATGGAGGTGGCCCCGCCGCCCGTCCCCTCTGCACCAAGCGGCTTCTGTTCCCTCGCCGCGTCCCCACGCCCCACGCAGGGGGCCTGCGTCCCGGGCTGAGGGGCTCAGGGCGCACGATCGCCAGCTGCCGGAACGTGCCACTGCTCCTGGGACAGACTCCTCAGCTCAGCCCGCTCCAGACGAGCCAGCGAGGACACGTCCTGCCTTTTTCAGGTGTGAGGTGGCAGCTGGGTCCAAAATCCAGCCCCGTCCGCAGGCTTCCACTGGCTTCGTCTGCACGAGCACCTGGTGGCCCTGGAGGGCACGTCCCCGAGGCGCCGACATGCTCCTTTTCCCCTGGAATTAGAACACGTTTCTCGTCACCACTCAGACCCTAGTGATCGTTCCCTTCGCTGTGCGTGCCAGCTTCCCCGTGACTCTGACCCGACGTCTCTGCCGTAACCAGAGTTCGCAGGCCCCCAGCGGGGTCCCTGGAGCGGCTGCCTGAGGGGGAGCCTGAGGGCACCTGCGGGGGTGAGGCTCACACCCTGGTCCTTGCTGTCACTGTTCTCGGGGCGGCACCTGTCACCCTCCCGAGGCTCAGCCTGGCCACGTCCTCCGGAGTTCTCAGTGGCCGTGACAGTCTCTCCTTTGGCTTGGCTTCTGTCCACCCACGGTCCGGTGGTTGTGCCCGCCTGGCTGTGGCCGCGCGCAGGAGGGCGCAGTGCTGGGAACGGCCTGCAGGGGCCGCTGCATCTTCGCTGCAGAGAAGCCGTCCTTCCGCCCTGTCCCCCGCTGTCCTGGTCTGGGCCCTCTGGGCGTGTGGGCGTGACCACAGCCTCCCTCTGCCAGGTGTCCTTTCCCTC
>NW_011889772.1:1861-5910 GCF_000151845.1 Pteropus vampyrus
GGTGCTTCCTCTCGGAAGGTGGCCGTGGGGCCCGGCCGGACCTCACCGTCACTGTGTCGTTGCTCGTTCCAGATGAGTGAAGCGGAGCTGAACGGGCAGTTGGAGTCGGTGTGTGAGTCCGTGTTCAGTGAGATGGAGGTGCAGGCCATGGACGCCCTGGGCCTCCCCGGCTGCTTCCGGACGCGGAGCCACAGCTACCTGCGCGCCATCCAGGCCGGCTACTCGCAAGACGACGAGTGCGTGATCACGATGCCGCCGTCCACCGCCACCCCCACCGCCAGGCCCGCGGCAGGTAAAGCCCCTCCCCAGGGAGCCGTGCTCGGCCGCAGACGCAGCTTCCACGGCCGCTTCCTTTAACGTGGCGCAGCGTGGCTTCTGTGGCGGTGTGCGCCACGGCGTCAGGAAGAGCAGGCCTCGCGGTCGGGGTCGGTGCGTGGCGTGGAGCCGGCGGCAGCGGTGCCTAGGCTCCTCCCCAGGGTCCACCGAACGCCGTGGCAGGAGCATAAAGCGGCCGTGGCCGCAACTTTGCTGGTCGCCCCCAGGCCCTGCGGGTGCGGAGTCACCGTTCCTTCCAGCTCTGTGGAAAACCACACCCAGCCCCAACCCGCCTGGCGTCTCGCGTGACACAGGGGACACGCGCGGCCTGGAGGCCCTCACGGACAGGTGTGTGGGAGGGCGCCCAGCCACCCGCGAGGCTGAGCGGAGACGCGGGCACGGCGCCGAACAGCGGGGGGCCTGGGCGGCACGGGATGCGGGACACTGCGGCGCACGGGGGGCTCGGGGGCCGTTCTGGGAGAATGAGGGTGTCGTTCCCCGTAACCGGCTGGGAATGCCGCGGGCAGAAGGGACAGATGGCGTCCGCACCACGAGCAGAGCCTCTGCTTGCGAGCTGGCGCTTAGCAGGGACGTGGGGCGGTGGTGCAGTGCCAGGCGCTCTCGTGGGCCTGCGGCCGTGAGGGCGGTGCACTCAGCTTGTCCATCACGCGCCCCTCCCGGGGCCTGGCGTGCTGGCTCCTGAGCTGAACCGAGAAGGAGCAGTGCGGGCTGTTTGTCGGGCAGGCCTAGCCATTGGCCATCACAGAGCTGCGGGTCTCAGTGGCACCAGGGCAGGATCTGAGACAGGCACAGCCACGCCTTGGGGCCTTCAGGAGAAGCGTGGTGGGTCGTGGGGCGCCGGGCTGTGTGGGGGGCAGGAGGCGGGCAGCGCCGAGGGCCTCGTCTGGATGTCTGCAGGGCCGCGGACCTCACCCAGGGTGCAGGCGTCTGGGGCTGGCCCGGCTCCCCCGTAGGGCCCTGTCCCGCGGCGCCTTCCATTACGGTTACAGTGTGGGCCGCTCCGCGCTTTGTGCCAACGGTGGGAAAAGGAGCCGCTTCGAGGCCGCAGGGAGGAGCGTGCGCCACAGCCATCGCGTTTGCACAAGCACACGCTTCTGGAGGCGCCGCTGCCTGTGCACCGATTCCGCCGAGTGTCTCGTGCACAGGTGACAAGCAAACACTCGTCTCCAGAGACGCTTCGAAATGATGGTCGCCTGGTAGGAAACGACTTCTGCTTCAGAGCTGTTGTCGTGCAGACAGTGAAACAAGACACGTTCACGGAGCTGACGCAAGAACCAGTCGGAGCCGAGACGCATCCCAGTCCACGTGCGCAGCGGTGCCCGCGCCCCTGCGCCCCGCACCAGGTCAGCGCGGACGGCGCGTCTCCTCAAGGCTCCTCCTGGGCCCGGCCCTGGCTATCGGTCAGAGCCCCCTCCGGCCTGGCCAGGGTGGCCCCAGGTGGGCCGGCCTGAGAAGCAGCAGGAAGCCCCGGGCGTGGCTGCCCCATTACAAGCTGCCCTTGTGCAGAAGTGTGAGTGCAGACGAGTCACCGATCCCTCCCCGCGTGACTCCAGGCTTTGTCTGTTAAATGTTTATGATACTTTCTCGATGGCGCGCAGCAGCGCTTTGTTTAATAAGAGTGGGAAAGATGCCCGAGAAACGAGAACCCTATCTGCGAGACAGAACAGGAGCTCGGAGAGCGACCGAGTCTGCGGGGTGCAGACGCCCCGGGGTGACTTGGCACCTGCTGGCCCGGGAGCAGAACGGGCTCCCGGTCACTTTCAGCTCTCACATTCCACAGCTACTCCTGTGCGTGTGCGCGCGTGTGCGTGTGTGCGCGTCCCTGTGCGCGTGCGCGTGGAGAGAGGTCTGCATGCTTGAAAAACAAACTAGTTGCTAGGTTGTGTCACCTCGTGTGAAGTGCAGGTGCAGGACTTTAACGTTCGTCTGCAGTGACTGCGGTTTTAGCGTGCGCGTGGCGGGCTTGTTGAGCGTTTAGACACGTGTCGGGCGCTGACAGGCTGCTGCTGGACGGACGCTCGGCTCCGTGGGGTCTGAGTCCCCAGGCTCCGCTCAGCCCGGACGCGTAGCACGCACGGCCACAGCCCCCTCTGCAGGAGCCTGAGGGCCCGAACGCGCCGGAGACGTGTGTGCAGCCCGCCCCCGCCCCCCTCCGGAAAGTGCCGCGTGCTGGCCAGTGTCCTCTCGTTCAGTGAAGCGGCTCTGAAGGCACCCAGCTTCCATTTCACGCACGGCTGCTTTCTCATCCGTGAAGTGACTCGTCAGAAATAGCTTTGCCTGTTTAAATATGCATTTCGCCTGATTTTTCTAGGGAGAGAGAGTTACTGATATCACGAAGAGAAATGCTGTAAAATCAGATTCTAATGATTTTTCTCTGGGTCAGAGGTTTTCTCAGCATGTGTCACAGCTGATTCTAGAAGTCGTTAAAACGAAGGAAGGGTCCCTCCAGATCACGACAGAGGGAATGACTATAAACTTACTTCGTTGTCTGCGTTTCTAGAGTAACTCGTCCCTCCCGGGGACACGATGATTCCGTTTTCAGGACAGGCTCCGGCTTCTGCAGCTTGCGAGCCTCGCCGCTGACGGGGGACACTGACCCGGCCCCACCGTCACGTCTCCCCCGCCTCCCACCTGCGAGGCCTGGCGATTGCACGTGGCCCGCACACGATTCAGGCTGGTTTTCCCATCCCAAGGTCCTGAGCTGCCATCACGTCTGCAGAGTGTCTTCTACCACGTGAGGTGACATGGTCACAGGTGCCAGGGATTGGGATGTGGGCATGGGCGGGGGGCGTTATTGTGTCACCGTGATAGATTTCAGCAGGCAGCGGGTGAGCGCACGCGTGAGGGGCTCCCCTAACCCTCGGCCAGGCCAGCACTGCTCCAGCCCCAGCCAGACGGGAGCCGGGGCTCCCTCTCCCAGGCACGCTGAGCTCGTCCTTGTCACACGTTCCGGTTCATGCCAATGGCAGGAAACGCAGCCCAGCGGCAGCTGCCAGGCAGGGGCCCCGTGAGAAGCACTCGTGCGGCCAGGTGGGGCAGGTGCTGAGGTGCAGGGCTACCCCTGGGTTCTCGGGGTCAGGCTGACCGCCAGGGCCACGTCCCTGCCACGAGGGGCAGCACAAATGTGTGCTGCGGTTCGAGCAGCCGGAAACGGTGACGTGGTGCATCAGTTCAGACCTGTTAGCAGATGTCCAAGTGGTTCAAGGTCGTCCCCGTGGTTGTCACGGTCACTTCCGGGATTGCGCGTGATTTGGGATGGGGGTGCGTTTTGGAGAAGAAAGCTGACGGAAGCACGTGCTTTTCAACTCCACCCAAGGTCCAGGTCCACGGGGGGGCAGGGGGCGGTGGGCTTTCTGCGAACCTGCGTCCGGTCCCCTCCCTCCATCTGCTGTCCGCTCGGCCAGGCTCGGGGTGGAGCCCGGGACGCAGCACGGGGCTGGGACTCGCCGAGGGGTCCGTGACACCCTTCGCCAGTGGCCCTCAGGCCCACGGGGCTGAGTGTGACCGTGGCGTCAGTGGCAGCGAATGGTCACAAGGGAGTTCAGATCCTCAGCGTCCGGTTCTGACCAGGGGATCCGGCTCCTGGGGGCCAGTCAGGCCCCAGCTCCACCCTGGGAGACCTCAGAAGCCCCTGCAGGACGTGACAGGTGCCCCGAGGCTGCTGCTCCGACAGAGGCCGCAGCAGCGTCCCCTCCTCTTGAAAACGGGCCGCG
>NW_011889772.1:7310-9070 GCF_000151845.1 Pteropus vampyrus
GTCCAGTTTCAGGTTTTAATTATTCTTTAACCCTTTCACATTTCAGCGGGCTATTACACTAAGAATTTCCCGTTTCCCAAATTTTGATCGTAAAAATATAGTTCTGGTACAGCTTTAACGTAGACTTCCTTCACGATTAAGCGTCTCAAATGAAACGAAGTACACACACGTCGGTTTTGAAGATGAGTGACGAGTGCCATCTGCTATGCAGCTCGCAGCATCTCTGAGAACAGATTAATCAGAGTCATCCAGTGTGTCACTGTTATCAGCCTATGAAAATTTCCCCCGAAAAAAATCGTTCCTTTCGGAAATGTTATTCATCTGAGTTTAAAGCTTCCTGATCTCAAAGACTGGGGACATAATTCTGTCCTCAACAGTTAAATTTTTTTGGGGGGGGGGCGGGGGAGGACCACACTTTCTTGGTTCCTGTTCTCCAGTCAGGGTGACCTCCAGCCAGCCTGTGCCATCGCTGCTGATGAAGCCCTTCGCAGTTACTGTGTCCACGGCCCTTTGGGCATCTGGTACTTGGGACTACAAGGCTCTCCACATAGTTAAAAGTTGGTCACTCTCGGTTCTTCAGAAAATCCAAATTCTTCCTGCATAACGAGATTTTTACGTATTCAGAATGGAAGCAGGAAGTGTCTCGAACACTGAAACAGCTGTCGTCGCTGTGCTCTGACCACGGACGCTGAACGCCGGTCAGACTCTGACTTCTTGCCGACTAACACATTTGAGGTAGACGACTTTGCCGCCGGGCTTGGGCGGCCACGAGTTTGTGTAACTTTGGGGAAACCACGTGCGCGTGCTCTTTGATGCACGCTTGCGTTTCGAGACTAACGTTAATGAAGTGTCAAAACAGCTCTACTCTTTTATGCCGAATCTTTCGGCTCCGAAGTTTGGCTTCTGCAACGTCCAGACTCTCATTTGGACGTTCTCGGCTTGTGGCGCCGCCGCCGGGCGGTGTGGCGGCTTCGGTCACGTGCAGCGGGGCATGGCGCTTGCTGCTGGGAGCGCGCTGTCTTCGTCACGTGCCTGTGCTTTCTGCAGTAGAGGGCTGATTTTTAATTCCCTTTTTGACTTGTTGGACTTGTGAGGACTGCATTGGTGTCCAGCATCCCAGGTGCAGCTGGGTCACAGCATTAAAGAAACGCTGTGTCCACGTTTGAGGTTACTCGGGGTCAGTAGAAGTACAGAGTGGGCAGCCGTTGGTTTCTCGTCCGGGTTTGCTTATCTCCAAAGGGGCTTCTCCAGACCCCTTCGGTAGATGTGCTGAGCCCGCAAGCACCTAATGGCAGCCCTCGTGCTGTGTGTCGCCTGTGGGGCAGATGGGGGCGCGTGCTGACGTCAGCCTAGCCTGGCGAGACCCGCCTGGGAACGCTCCATGGCCACGCTGTCCCCACGGCGACCGTCGGCTGCTCGGGGCTGGTGAGTCGTTGAAACGCCGCCAGTGCTACAGAGAGACGCGTTTTTACTTATAGTTCAGATGCTGAGATATTTTAGACGGTTGGGCCGTTGAAATCTGGCTGGTGGCTGTGCCGTGTTTGGCCAAACGTGGGCCGCGGCCTTCTGCACGCGGTCGAGATGAAGCCATGAGTCTGGGGCGCGGTCTTAGTGGGATGAGGCTCCCGCCGCCCCCCTCACTCTGCCAGCTGCAGCCTCTTCCGTCTTCCTGCCCAGCAGGCCTTTGACGTGGGGCTTTGAGCAGTTTCCTCAGAAGGGGTTTCCAACGGGGCTTGACTCGGTCCCAAACCTGGGGAGGG
>NW_011889772.1:9889-10483 GCF_000151845.1 Pteropus vampyrus
CAGAACATTCTCCGGGCCTCTTAGCTAAGTGTCCCTGATGTCGAGAGAACCTGGTGTCCCGAGGGACCGTCACAGTGGACATTCCCTTCACTGGCCGCAGGAATCATGCAGACTGACGCCCAAGACTGTCGAGTTTCCGTCCCGTGACAGAAGCCGCCTCTGCTGCCCCTGCTCCACGGGGCTGTGGAGGGTTCGACGTGGGGACCCACATCAAGAGCTCACACGTGGGCCTTTGGTCAACCTCAGCCGGTGCTGGTCCCTCCAGGAAGAGCTCATGTTAGTAGACACCTTTCTGTATTCATTCAAGAATCTTCCCACTCACATCCGAGCACCAAGAGCACATAGGACAGCTTGCCGGCCTGGAGCTCTCGGCCACGCACCTGGCGTCACAGCTGCGCGCCCGCGGACCACATACTCAGAGGGACAGCGCTGTCTCCCTTCTCCAGGCCGAGGGCCGGTCAGCGTGCCGAGAAGGGGCGGTGACCAAGCACCACCATTATTCGGCTAGAAAAGAGAAGAAGGCACCCCGCGGAGTGTCACTGCTCAGGGTGCAAAACCTGAGCGGGCTGCCAGGGTGGGGGCTGGAGGGCGAGG
>NW_011889772.1:11844-13579 GCF_000151845.1 Pteropus vampyrus
GCAGGAGCCCAGGCACGCCCTGCTCTGTGGGGTCAAGAGGCTGCAGCCGCAGCTCGGCGTGGAGGCAGCAGCCGGCGGGTTTGCACCTCGCCTCCCGGAGCTGACCGCTGCGCTGTTGGGATGTGAGGGTGCAGGACGTGTCAGCCAGGGCCAGGCCTGAAAGGGCGTTCCCGCTGCGGGGAAGGGGGCGCTGTAGGGTGGTCCTTTGGTGTCCCCCAGGAAGTGTGTGATTTGAAGAAAAGGCAGAGGCTGTCACACTGTAGCTCTAGAAAGCCAGTGTGGCCAGGGGGCCGGCTGCGGACCACCGGGAGAGGCTGATCGAGCCTCACAGAGTCCTACGAGAGAGGAGCATCTTTGTGCTGGCAGCGCTGACCCGCGATGCTCCGTTCCTGTCGCCCGGCGCTGTGCCCGTCGCATCGAGTGCCGAGCACGTGGCAGGGTGGGCCGTGTCTGCTGGCCCCACCGCGTGTCCTCACCCACAGGCCCACTCCGGCCGCCTCCCAGACTCAGCCCCTTTAACCCCCGAGCCCCTGCCCTCGGGCCCAGCCCCCACGAGCACGTAGCAGCCAGGCTCTTAGACTCCAGGTAAGGGCTCGCTGTAACCGGCGACCCTGAGTCACAGCAGCGGGAGAAGCTGCAGCCCTTGCAGCGGCCACAGTAACAGCTCCTGTGGCATCTGCCCCGTCGAACTGCGGGTCTTTGTACAACACCCGTGGGTGGTTTGGCAGTGGACGATAATGGGGTGTTACTGTGCTTCATGATGACGACGGCTTTGCCAGAGGTGACGTCCACGCTGCGAAGAACTGGCTTTTCCAGCAGAGCGAAAGCACGGCCGTGGGTCTCTCCAAACGCTGATGAGAGAGGAGCCTGGGGGAGACGCGACACCTGGGCCTCGCTCCGCGGTCAGGACGCCAGTGACCACCGTCGGCAGGACGCCTGCGTGCCCCCCAGCGCTGTGCCGGCCGGGGCTCCGACAGGCGCAGCCGGGGACCAAGCCGCGTCGCTTGTGTGCAGGGCGGGCTCGCGGCCGCGCGACACGCCGGGAAGCCGCAGGAAGCCTTCACCGCGTCGGCCCAGGGTCGGCCCTGCTGGCTCCAGTCCAGGCACAGGCGCGTCGTCTTCATGTGTCTGGAGGCTGTTGCCCCCTTTTAATTAATTCGTTAAGAAACTATGCTGCGTAACTACTTTTTTTTGCAAGGAAATCAATTTTAAATTCATATTATCACCCTGTGGCAAATACACTGGAAGGTGAGAAGCGGTGATATTGCATTTTCCTGTGATCGTGAGATTTTCTTTTTTATTTGCAAGTTATTGACACAAGAAGGAAGTTTTAGTTGTGTCCGTTGTTCAGACTCTGCGTTGCGCTAGATCATTTGAGCAGCAGTGAAAAGAACCCTTTGAGAATAACTGGAATAGTGAGCCGGCTGGAAATAAATTTCACTGCGTGCAGCGGCCTAAATGTTCTGAGATCTTTGTACCGAGCTCGTCTGTGAAACACCAGTGCGGCGCGGGCGCGGGCGCCGGGGAGATGGTCACGGCTGCAAGAATCTCCAGTTTGCCGTTTTATAACCTTGTCGCGCTGAGCAGCCTCTGTCAGCCCGTGAAGGTGAGCGTAACTGTATCCAGACAGACGTAACTTCTTCATCTACGTGCTGAGATTTCTCTGTTGCTTTTCGTCGTCACTGCCACTATTTCTGGGACTTGAAATTTCTTCAGAGTCGTATTTCTGCTCGAG
>NW_011889772.1:15434-16552 GCF_000151845.1 Pteropus vampyrus
GCTCTCGCTGTCACTGCGTGTCCGTGCCGGCCGTGTCCGTGCCCGCAGCCTAACCCCACACGTGCACCGTTAGCTCGGGCTGGAGGTTGAATGGACTTGCTCGGCGGGTCCTAGGGAGGGGACGTGTGGCCGCGGTCAACCAGACTTCCGTGCAGGCAGAGGGGACGTGCTTGTTGACTTGGGGCTTGTGTTTCTCTTGCAGCTGCCTCATATACAAATTACAAGAAGACGCCGCCCCCCGTCCCCCCACGGACCACCTCCAAGCCTCTGATCTCGGTGACGGCACAGAGCAGCACTGAGTCCACGCAGGACGCCTACCAGGACGGCCGTGCCCAGCGGATGGTCCCGTGGGCCCAGGACGGCCGTGGCCTCTACAACTCCACAGACAGTCTGGACAGCAGCAAGGCCTTGAACCTGGCGCTAGAGACGGCCGCTGCCCAGCGCCACGCGGAGAGCCAGAGCGACCAGGCCATCCTGGCGTCCAGGGCCGAGGAGTTCTCCAGGGGCTCGCGCCCCTCCATCGGGGTCCAGGTAACCCCCAGCCCGCCAGCTGATCCTTGGGGGACAGGCCTACGAGGGCCGGAGGCACCAGCAGGGCCCCCGCTCAGGGCCCCCTACGGGCAGAGCACACGGCCACCCAAGGACGCCCGGATCCCCAGCCCCAGCCCCCATCCCCGCTGGGCATTGTCCGGGGCCACTGGTCACCCAGGAAGCGTGGAGACAGGTTATTTTGATGCTTAGGAAGGAATTTTTGTTGAAATTGATTTTTCAAAAGCTTTTTGGTCTTGTGGCCAAATAGCTGGGGGCGGGAGGTATTGGTCGTTGGGGATACAGGTGGGGTGGTGGGTGTTGGGGATACAGGTGGGGGGTGTTAGGTGTTGGGGTTACAGGTAGGGGGTGTTGGGCGTTGGGGATGTAGGTGGGGGGGCCTCTGGCACAGAGCTGGGGGCTGTGCTCTCGGCACTGGTGTGGGCTGCCCGGCCCTTCTCAGCCGTGGTTACGAACGCCGTGCCCACGGCCTGGACCCACTGAGGGCCCAGACACCTGCCTGAGACGCGGACCTGGCCAGGCCCTCTCTGCCCGGCAGGTGGCACTGCCGCCCCCTCCTGCCTCCCTCA
>NW_011889772.1:17712-18233 GCF_000151845.1 Pteropus vampyrus
ACCCACTGAGGGCCCAGACACCTGCCTGAGACGCGGACCTGGCCAGGCCCTCTCTGCCCGGCAGGTGGCACTGCCGCCCCCTCCTGCCTCCCTCACTCCCACCGGCCCGACACGTCCGTTCCCAGTGCGTGAGAGGCGAGGGCGCCTGCGGGTGCTGGGGCCACCCTTGCTCTCCCCTGCCCGCCCCAGATAGCGCAGGACCCCACTCGCCCCCGCAGGATCCCCTCGCCCTGTCTCAGGGACCGCCCCTTCCCGGGGACAGGGCGAGCGAGCTCCTGGGCTCTCTCCAGGCTCACTCCATGCACGCACTCTCGTCACTGCCCGGTCGTCTGGGCCCGGCCCAGTGCGAGCTTTGAAGTCGGTTTGGCACCAGGGAGGAGGGTGTGCTGGGCGTCCGGGGACGGGGAGCCGGGGGTCCGAGCCAGGCCCCACACCGTGGTCCGTTGTTTTGTTTAGGACTCTGAATTCCCAGAGCGCCAGCCATATCCAAGGTCAGATGTAAGTACAAAATGCTCACGCGT
>NW_011889772.1:21838-24374 GCF_000151845.1 Pteropus vampyrus
GGAAGAAAGGACTCGACAAACTTGGAAGACGCAGGTCAGGGTCCCACGGCTGGTGCAGAGTCTGACTGGCTCCAAGAACCATGATTTCGTCTTTCACTATGAAAATAAGGCACTTAAGATGGAGGAAACGTGGCGACTAGAGAAAGGGGCCCTCTGCTGTGGTTTGGCCGTTCCAGCCCCTCACATGGGACGCCGACATGTCTGTGAACGTGCGAGCGTTTGGGGCCCTTGGCGTCCATGCCGCCTGCCACGGCCGCCCCGGCCTAGGCTGCGCCGTGAGCCTCCGTCACGCAGCGTTCATGGCCGTCACCTCAGTGACGGCAGGTGTTCTGTGCCCTCAGTAGCCCCGACTTCGCCGTCTCCCTGTTGTGTGTCCCCCACGCGTCACCTCATAACTCACGCTGTGCCGACCTCACACATTTATCAGAATTCAAGGTCATTTCTTTAGACTAGAATCCTAACAGTGGGATATGTGAGACAAATGTTCTGAATATTCTTATGAAAATCAGGGCTCTTTCAGTTACAAAAATGTTTCTGAAAGTGTACGTATGAATCAGTATCAACCACATTGTGTGTCTGTATCGACGACATCTCCCGACACCGTACACGTGCCTTTGGCCCAGCGCCCCCGTCGGCTCTGAGTGGACCCACAGAAGCTTGTGTCCCGTACACATGCAGACAGGTGTTTGTAGCAGCATCATTTATGGTGGCAGAAGACTAAAGATAAGCAAATCTCCCCTCCGCAGAAGACAGTAAGTAAATGAGCTTGAAGGCACGCGAGGCAGCTCCGCGTGCCCTCTGTGTGCAGTGAATAGTCTTCGTGCCCAGCACGAGTAGTAAATAAAATTTATTAAAGCGACAACCCACGTAAAACTAGAAAGGGAAATGATGACCACGAGCAGACGTTTCATTCAGGAGTGACCCTCCAGGTGTGCTGGGCCCGTTTCCTCCGCAGCTGCTGTGGCTTCGTGCTCCTTTGCAGACTCGCCGGTGACCACGGCTGTGCCCAGCGTCCTGCACTGGCTCAGGAACTAACCGGCAGCTCCGGGGTCCTGACGCAGCCGTGTTTGTTCTGGCCACAGAGGGTCAGTACAGAGCCTGGCTCTGCGATCACCGAGGTCCGGGCCTGAGTCCCTGCTCTGCCCCCCCGTGAGCTGTGCACCCCTGGGCAAGTTTCTCGCCTCTGACTTCTTGGCTGTTAAGTGCGGCTGGAAGCGTGAGCAGGGGCGTCATGCGGACCCTGTGCAGACGTCCGTGTGCCTTTAGCATGGCGTCTGGCGCGCGGTAAACAAAATAAACAGCAACTGTTCCTGTCACCGTCTCTGGGAGCCACACCCTGGAGCAGCCCTTGGGGGCTTAGGCCCGGCCTTTGCAGTCGGCGAGTGCCCTTGCTCCTAGGACTCACGGAAGAGTCGTAACGACGTGTTCACCGGTGTGCATCCTACCCTTATAGCGATCATCGGTATTTTTAGAAAAGATGTGTTTTACGACTTAGTTATGACATTTTGGATTGGAGTCAGAGTCCTGTTGACGCAGTCGGTGACCCCTAGGGAAAAGGCGGAGGGACAGCCGGTAGCTGGGATGACGCTCACGGCCGAACCTTTTGTCACAGACCCGAGAGTCTGGGGATTTGGGGTTCTTGGTTTGTTTTGTTTGCGGAGCTGCTGCGCTGGAGGTCTCGGTCTCTCACACGTCACACTGCTGGTGACCCTTAAAATGCTTCGTGGGAGTGGGCTGACTTCATGGCAGATACGGCCGCAGCGAGAGTCCTGTGCAGTATGCTCAGTTTCTGCCGTGTCCTGGCATCGCCCTGCGGGGCACAGCCCTGCTGGCAGATGTGGGACCGCTTCGTGTGGGGACAGCTGGGGCGGTGTCCCCACCGCGATGTCTGTGGACGCAGCCGTCGGCTGGCTCTGCTAAATCGCTCGTTGGTTGTGAGCCCTCCCTGGCTCGTGCCGTCCTCACTTCCTCTGCTGTGGGCCGTGGTGAGACTTCAAGCCCCGGAGCAGCGCAGCCCCGCAAAGCCGTCCTCTGCCCGAGCTGAGCCGATTCGGCAGCGCAGCGTGGAGCTCAGGTGGCCGCGCAAAGTGTGCCGGGCGGGCAGGCGGGCGCTGCACAGTTTCTGCCCCGTGACCGCGTTGCCGGGTCACGTGCAGCTCCCGTGAAGGAAACGGCCGTGTGACTCACGGCACGGGGGGCGCACGCACGGTCGTCCCTGCCCGGGTCCCCGCCCCTGCTCTAACGAGGACGTTCTGTGTCGGACCAGGTGGAGACCGGCACGGACTCGGACACGGAGAGCCGCGGCCTGCGCGAGTACCACTCCGTCGGCGTGCAGGTGGAGGACGAAAAGCGGTAAGTGGCCCCCTCAGCGCCCCGGGTCCCGGGAGCCCCACGCCAGCCTCCAGCCTCGCCAGCCACCACTGACGCCCGCCACGTGTGGGGACAGGGTCGTATCCGGTTTCCACCGTCCGAGCACGAGTTAACATCTGCTCGCATCCTGTTTCTGCAAGAGGCAGGGGAATGACCCCTTCCAAAG
>NW_011889772.1:24424-25891 GCF_000151845.1 Pteropus vampyrus
CTGCTGGTGACCCTTAAAATGCTTCGTGGGAGTGGGCTGACTTCATGGCAGATACGGCCGCAGCGAGAGTCCTGTGCAGTATGCTCAGTTTCTGCCGTGTCCTGGCATCGCCCTGCGGGGCACAGCCCTGCTGGCAGATGTGGGACCGCTTCGTGTGGGGACAGCTGGGGCGGTGTCCCCACCGCGATGTCTGTGGACGCAGCCGTCGGCTGGCTCTGCTAAATCGCTCGTTGGTTGTGAGCCCTCCCTGGCTCGTGCCGTCCTCACTTCCTCTGCTGTGGGCCGTGGTGAGACTTCAAGCCCCGGAGCAGCGCAGCCCCGCAAAGCCGTCCTCTGCCCGAGCTGAGCCGATTCGGCAGCGCAGCGTGGAGCTCAGGTGGCCGCGCAAAGTGTGCCGGGCGGGCAGGCGGGCGCTGCACAGTTTCTGCCCCGTGACCGCGTTGCCGGGTCACGTGCAGCTCCCGTGAAGGAAACGGCCGTGTGACTCACGGCACGGGGGGCGCACGCACGGTCGTCCCTGCCCGGGTCCCCGCCCCTGCTCTAACGAGGACGTTCTGTGTCGGACCAGGTGGAGACCGGCACGGACTCGGACACGGAGAGCCGCGGCCTGCGCGAGTACCACTCCGTCGGCGTGCAGGTGGAGGACGAAAAGCGGTAAGTGGCCCCCTCAGCGCCCCAGGTCCCGGGAGCCCCACGCCAGCCTCCAGCCTCGCCAGCCACCACTGACGCCCGCCACGTGTGGGGACAGGGTCGTATCCGGTTTCCACCGTCCGAGCACGAGTTAACATCTGCTCGCGTCCTGTTTCTGCAAGAGGCAGGGGAATGACCCCTTCCAAAGCGATGACCGCCTGTGAGGCAGAGCGCCGACGGCTCTGAAAGTCAGCCCTTTCTCCAAGGGGACAGCCCGGCTGACGTGAAGCAAATGCGTGTTTTCTCACCTTATTGCGTTAAAGGGAAAACACACACAGAGAAGGAAAGGCTAGCACCCTGAGGTGACCGCCACACTCCCCGAGGACTCCCTCAGGCCCTAGAGCACGGATACCTTGACGGCGCTGTTGTTGCTTTGGGAACAAGAGCGGGGGGTTATTCTACATTCAGGGTAGGATTTTAGTGGCGCATTACACCGTGAACTTAACCAGCACCTAGTCGGTAAGGCCCTGGGTGCCCTCGCCCGTGGCGGGAAGCTTTAAGGCCCAGCGGTGACGCTGCTGACGCGGAGAGCGTGAGACCACAAGCCCATGGCTCCCTGGTGCCCAGGAGACGCTGGGAGCCAACTGCACCTCGGAGGCCAGAGCCACCTCCACCCGCAGGGCACCCTCTCTGCCTCCAGCAGGGGAGACAGTGTCACGTTCACTCAGCTGCAGCCACAGCTGTGAGCCGTCTGCGGGTTCAGTTGGTTGGGAGCCAAAGTGACAGCCAGGGTGTGGTTTAGAGGTGCGACCCTCACGCACACACGCGCACATGCAC
>NW_011889772.1:27136-27517 GCF_000151845.1 Pteropus vampyrus
GTGAGCCGTCTGCGGGTTCAGTTGGTTGGGAGCCAAAGTGACAGCCAGGGTGTGGTTTAGAGGTGCGACCCTCACGCACACACGCGCACATGCACGCGTACACACACATGCACGCACTGTAGACACGCACGCACACATGCACGCACACGCACACGCACACGCAGCACTCACCCAGTGATACCTGCACTCAGACCCGCGCTTGCTCTCCTCGGCCATTTCAGCAGAGTCAGCTGTGTGGTCGTGGTGACCGTCACATACACGACACAGATGTCTTTAGAGCCGCTGCAGAGGTCAGAGTTCACACTCGCTGTTCTGCGTAGAGGACTCGGGGTGCTTCTGAGGTGCTCAGAGGGGAGGAGAGGTCACGCCCTGAAAGGCAGC
>NW_011889772.1:28866-32035 GCF_000151845.1 Pteropus vampyrus
GTGCTGATCCCCAGTTCTCAGAACTGGGGCGTTGACCTGTGGAAAAGGCAGAGGTTTTGCCCTCAAGTCCCTGATTCTGTCCTCGCAGAGGGTCCCCTGTCATCCGGTCCCGCATGTCCTCACCTGAGCCCCTGTCACACGCTGAGCATGTGCAGGGGGGCTGTCGGGTGACAGTGCCCGCCAGGCCGAGTGCCCGTCTTGCAGTCTGCTCAGGGCTATGACACTGCTGAATGGTCACCATGACCCGCAGCGTCCCCGCCACCGCCTGCTTCAGCCTGGCAGAACGCTTTGCCTCGTACGAGGATCCGTCATCTTTACCGCAGAGATGAAACAAGCGAGCTGGCCCGAGCTGACAGGACGTAGAGGGCAAGGGTCCGCTCCGCGTGCGCGTCCGCTCCCGCGTCGGCCGGCACGTAGCCCGAGGGCGCCCACTGGGGCACACTCGCCACGTGCCGTGGCCGCCGGGCAGAGGCGGGCAGCAAGGACGTTCTGCGGGAGGTGGCGTTTGTCGGGCTTTGCCCACAGTGTGCCCGCGGAGCTTCCTGAATTTGCACCTCTAACGACACGTGCGAGACACGTGTGGGCAGCAGGGGGGACCCGCCGCTGCCGTGAGCGAGATGACAGCGACACGCGTGCTCATCGCGACTCCCACGTTTAGCGCGTCCTTGAGTCATTACCTTCTCCTAAGGACTGTGGTTTTAAAAGATACTTTTCTAAAAGAAACCTCTGCCGGCACGGGCTGACCCCGACCGTGCGCCGCATCCTCTGCTGAGCACCTGTGCCCCGCAACACGCAGGGGCCATGGCCACCACCGTAAATAGCCGGTGCCCGGAGAGGCGGCGTCCTCCCCAGCCCGCACGAGCAGGGCGCTGGGTCGAGCACAGCTGGAGTCGGCCGTCCAGCCCCTGGCCAGTCCGCGGTCGCCAAGGTCCAGACAGAATCCTGGAGCCGAGAAACACACACGTGGGCCGTGCTGCCTCAGCTGTCGAAAACGGTGACAGCTGGAAGGGCACAGACTCCCTCCCTCAGCACCAAAGGCCCAACCTCTGAAGGCTGAGGTGTCGTCACGTGAGTCACGGCTTTCTCATCGCTGGGGGTCGTTCCAGAAATTTCTGAGAGCAGTGCCATGAGGGGCAGCGGGGCTGGAGGGTGCGCGGCGACCCACATCCAGTGGGAACCGGTCACTGCCTAAATCACAGCTGCCTGTCATTGTCACGCGTCTGGAGATGGGGGTGAGTTCCTGCCACCCGCAGCCATATCTCCCTAAACAAGCTGTTTGAAAGTGTCCTCGCTCGCACTTGTGGGGTCTCCTCTGTGTGACCTCCCACAGCTGTGACAGTGCGGCCGCTATCCCCAAGACTGCAGGCGGGCACAGGAGTGAGCGGGACATGGCATGGAGGCTGAGCGGCCATGGGGGCCTGGGACGAGACGAAGCCGGGCAGAGCCACTCAGCATGAGTGTGTGGGAGCGCTCAGAGCTCAGAGGCGTGGCCGACACCCTCCGGGGAGAGGCCTGCAGAGGCTTCACGGTGACGGTGGACGTGGCGCCGTGCTGGGCTGACAGGACTAGTCTGATCAGGCGAGCGGGCCGGGCAGAGGAGGGTGACGAGAAAGGAGCCTCGGGGCCCACGCGATGGCCACCAGCCACGACTGGCAGCACAAGCCCCTCATGTCCCAACTCCGAGAGACCTTCATTTACTCGTGGGCCTTTCCACCTGCCTGTGACAGAGGCTGGGCCACAGACCGCTCAGAGTCCCTGACTCTGCCACCCTCCACCCCTTGGGGACATGCATTTCTCAAAAGGTCAGGACAACCCGTGTTTACCCAAAGCTCTGCCCTGTGCTGTCATTTGAGATCGTAGGCTCGCTGAGCACGGTGACTGTATTTGGTAGCCTATCATCTGCCAGCGCGGCCTGGACCGTGCCTGGCACAGCGCCCGACGCCGAGCTCTGCAAGAAGGGTGGGTGGGCGGAAGAGGTGACAGTCCGTGCATGAGGCTGATCCTGATCTGCTCGCACCTGCTGAATCCCGGGGGGCCCTCAGGTGGCCCGGCCGGGCGAGTGTGCGCTGTGCACTGCACTTCGTAGACATCAGCTACTTTGTTTCAATTTCGCTTGGTTTTTTTCTCCACTGCTATTTAATGACCAAGAGTAACTGTTGCTCTAAGCCCTGGACACAAAGAACAGAGAACAGACCCACTGGATGCTCCTTGTCATTGTCTTAATTTCTTAAGTCTCTCCCCACCCCCGTCTTGACCCCCTCTGGGCAAAGATAACAAGACGCTGAAGTGTCTCTTCTGCATGCTTTGTACACGGAGCTAGTATTGCAGTGGTCGGGTCTAGATGCTTCCCTAAAAGGTCAGGTAACCTGATTCTCATCCTGATTTTAAGAGCAGGTGCAGGGTTACTGGTTATGGCACTTTTAGAAAGTGAAGATTAAATTAAATGGCTGAATATTGAAAGTTTTATTACACGGAATAATTTTTTCTGAACTGTAATTTTGCGATCACAGCTCACTGGATGGGTTGAACTAAGTCAGATTCATTCAGCCCTCTGTGGTTAATGAAAACCGTCATGAGCCCACGTGAGCACTGGCTTCTTATCATTAACGCATAAATTGATAGATCCTGGAGGGATTGCAAACCACTGCTAGCCTAGCATTTGGGGATTTTCGCATTAATCATGCGAAACGAAACAAGTAAATGGCATAAAGGAAAAATAAACAAAAAAATAAATAAATGGCATAAAAGAGATTGTTCCAAAGCCACAAAGATCTTATTTGCTCGGCTCGTGGAGCTAAGACTTGCACGAGGGACTCAGCAACGGGGGCCCCGAAACAGCTCCGCCCAGTAGTCACTAAGTTACTGTCACCTACCTGGTCGGGCGCATCAAACCCCAGGGCTTTGCAGTAGCCACAAGGAACACTGGACGACGAGTAGCCCAGAGTGACCTGAGACACACAGGCCATGTTCTGAATGTAAGGGATGGGGACACGGGCCAGAGGGACAGTGTGCCTGTGTCCACAGTTTGCCTGGGATGCCCCCGGTCAGCAGAGCAGAGTGAAAACCCAGCACCAACAGCAACCACTCGAGCAGGCCGCATGCTCCGTGCACAGTGGCTGCCACCAGCCTGAGGGAGCAGACAAGCCGGGTGGGTCGGTCACCGCCTCCG
>NW_011889772.1:34550-36149 GCF_000151845.1 Pteropus vampyrus
GGCTGCCCGCCCCGCCTGTTTGGGACTGACTCCTTCCCGTCCGGAGCCCCCCCACGTCAGGATCCCTTCTGGGGGGCTCTTCAGCAGCCGCACCCCGTCCCACCACGTGGCCGCTGAGGCCCTTCTTCCCCAGAGTGAGGCCTGAGGGGACAGCGGGCACCCTGGACCACCAGGACGTCCGCACCTGTGACACCAGGTTCTGACGCATGTTGGCCGGGTCTCACAGATCGTTGGTTTGGAGATTGTCTGTCAGGTTTTGGGACGTGGGGGTTGGGGCACCCCCTCGGCCTGTGAGGCAGTGTCTGCGGCACTGATGGACGAGCCTTGGGCTGGCACACGTGCCCGGAGCACGTGAGAGCCGGGCCCCGGTCAGCATCGGCCTCTGAGCAAGACCCCTGGGGACTCGGGCCTCAGATGGGTCCCTGAGCACTGCCGTCTTCTGCAGACGAAGCCTCGAGGGCCCGGTGCCCCGTCTGCAGGGCGCAGACCCGGGAGAGGATGAGCTTCACGTCCGGCGTTGCTTCCCTGCCTCTGCCCCTGACGCCGAGCCCCTGTCCTTCCCCACGACCACCTGGCCCCCACCCCGCACGCGACTGCTGAGAGAGGGGGCCGGACCGGGCCCAGAGCAGCTGGTCCTCACAGTGCTCTGCAGGGGGCCGGAGGCCACACGGCAGAGGCTGGGGTGGGCCGCCCGCCTGCGTCAGGGCGGTGCTGTGCGGACTCCAGGGAGTAAGCGCCCAGGCACCGGGCACTGACCACAGGCGCCGCCCAGCATGCAGCGGCGACACGGGCACCCAGCAGGCTCTGGGGAGTCCCGTGCATTGTGACCGGCCAAAGCTGGCCTTTCCAAAATGATGACGGTGCCACACCAGGCTAAGGACGGCATGAGAGCCGGGGGCAGGGGGACGGGACGCTCGGAGGGACTCGGAGGTGTGCCCGGCCTCTCGTGTCCTCGTGGTCGACACTTGGCCTCTTCGAATCGAGAATGGAGCAGGTTGAAAAGCGCCAGCCGGGAACAAGCCCCAGGCAGCGCGTTCAGAGCTTAGTCTCCAGGAAGCGGGGAGGGTGGTGTGCGCGTTTCAGGGTTGACACACACGCACACGCATGCACACGCACACACGCACACACACACACACACACACACACCCGCGTAACGCGCTCGCTTCTGCTTAACTGACCCGCGTGTCCGCGTTTGCTCTTGCAGTTCTCGGCAAGATCAGGAGTGCCGTGGGCAGCGCCCAGCTGCTGATGTCGCAGAAGTTCCAGCAATTCTACTGGCTCTGCCAGCAGAACACGGTAAGCGCGTCCTCGCACGCCGGGCCCTGTGTTTCCACCGCCTCCCTGTTGGTTAAAGAGGCCTCGTGCGTCTGCGATGCTTGAAGACACGGCCCAGCTCCGGGGACGGCTGAGACATGCGGCCGAGGCCTGGAGACTGCAGCACGGGGCTGGGGGTGGAGCAGGGGCGGGAGCTGGCGGGAGGCGGCAGTGTCCCCGAGGGCACAGGGCGCTGCCTGTGCAGACGGGTCTCGTGGCCGAGCACCTGAGCACAGGAGACGACAGCGAACTGCTCTTACCGCGAACCTCACACGTAAAGATGAT
>NW_011889773.1:0-348 GCF_000151845.1 Pteropus vampyrus
TGTCGGAGACACTTGCCGGTCTTTGCAGTCGTCACGCAGGAGTAAAGACATCTGACCAGCGGGCATAAGGTCACCTCTCTCTCTCTCTCTCTCTCTCTCTCTCTCTCACGTACGCACTTTGCTAGAAAGGACGAGAGACTGAAGTTGAAGACCTTCTGTCCAAACCCAGTGAGTATTGGTCACGTTTACAGGACCGGGTCAGCGACACAGTTTAGTCCCCTCTGCCCATTGTCAAGGCCAAAGTCAGTCAGTGATCTGTGAGGCAAGTCTGCGCATGGTCCCTTTGCTTGGCACGCTTCCCACAGAGACGGCTGGTGACCAGGTGGCACAGCGACAGCCGCCTGCTGT
>NW_011889773.1:398-810 GCF_000151845.1 Pteropus vampyrus
GTGAGAAAACACTCCTACTTTAGCCCCTTCCGCAGGATCTGTGTCAACGTCTAAATTCTTCTTAAATGCAAAAGTTCTACGTTAAATGGAAAAGTCAAAAAGTTTCAATTTACCTTTAAAAACAAAACAAAACTCAGTTAATTTGGGAATCCTGGGTGTGAGACTGGACACGGCCTATATTCACACTCTCTCTGCAGGTCCCGGCACTGGACGACAGGAAAGAACACGGCATCCAGCACCGCGAGCATCCGGCTGGACACAGCCCCGCCCGGTACACCATCCACCGCGTGTCAGCCAGACGCGGCTCCCGGAGCCCTCGAAAGACACTGCAGGTCATCACAAAGATCCGTAAGCCTCAGAGCTCACTGAAAATCATTCCTTTTTCGTTATTATTATTTTTTTATCTTTTACA
>NW_011889773.1:860-1274 GCF_000151845.1 Pteropus vampyrus
CATAGCAACGTGTCCCATTGCCTAGGTGACAAAGATCTTATGACGTCACCGATGAGCTAAGCCGACTCGGAACACAAACAGACATTTCCTCCCAGGTGCCCCTGCATCTCGACGTCGCCGCCCAAGCCAAACGCGGCCGACGTACCCGGGGCGGCTTCGCGAAGGGGCGCGAGGACGTGTCGTAAACACAGAGCCAGGATTTTGCCTGGGAAAGCGTCTTCCACCTTCGAGGGGTTTACGACCCACGGCGAGGTGCCTCCCTGTTATCCCACGGAGGTTTCCTCCAGCTGCAGAACAGATGCGCAAAGACCCGGCAACTGGGGGGCGGGAGGGGTGGGGGGAGACGCAGCCGCCGTGTGAGGCATGGAGGGAAACTGTCCCGTGATACCGTCACCGGCTCAGGCAGCGGGAGCC
>NW_011889773.1:1324-1641 GCF_000151845.1 Pteropus vampyrus
CAAAAAGTTTCAATTTACCTTTAAAAACAAAACAAAACTCAGTTAATTTGGGAATCCTGGGTGTGAGACTGGACACAGCCTATATTTACACTCTCTCTGTAGGTCCCCGCACTGGACGACAGGAAAGAACACGGCATCCAGCACCGCGAGCATCCGGCTGGACACAGCCCCGCCCAGTACACCATCCACCGCGTGTCAGCCAGACGCGGCTCCTGGCACTCGCGAAAGACACTGCAGGTCATCACAAAGATCCGTAAGCCTCAGAGCTCACTGAAAATCATTCCTTTTTCGTTATTATTATTTTTTTATCTTTTACA
>NW_011889773.1:1691-2143 GCF_000151845.1 Pteropus vampyrus
GTCTCGCTTGGCGATGGAGGCTGCGTGGCAGGTCGCTGCCCTGTGTGCGGCCAGTGACGAGCGGGAAGCCCAGGATGTGTGACACCCAGTGTCCTCAGCCCCGGCCTGCCCCATGCCTGTGGGTACACTGCATTGTCAGCCTGATTATTGAACAACTTTGATAATTCCTCCAGGGAGACATTCGTCTCGCCCCAAGCGCCTGCTCGGGAGGGACTGGGCCCGTTTTCTCCGGCCTCTGCTGTGCCTGGTCGGGTCCTCAACACGACACCGCGTTCCCTGAATGCTAGTTGGGTGGACAGATGCAGCACGAGTGGGCGGAGCTCAGCGGAGCAGCCGAGGGCGGGCTCTCTTCCCTCCTTCATCCCAACTCCATGCCAGGTACATCTTCTCATTCTCTCGGCAGAGAAACTCACCTGAAATGTAACGGAGGGCCGTGTCTCTGTGTCATGGCT
>NW_011889773.1:9838-11582 GCF_000151845.1 Pteropus vampyrus
GGGAGGGGTGGGGGGAGACGCAGCCGCCGTGTGAGGCATGGAGGGAAACTGTCCCGTGATACCGTCACCGGCTCAGGCAGCGGGAGCCACTCGGCTGACGACGTGCACTCACCAGCCGAGGCCAGCTTTTCTGTTGTTTTTCTCAAACCGACTGATCGCTAAACTGTGGGGAGATTCGCTCACCTCGGTTGCGATCTGTCAGCGTTTCCACAGGTGCCCGAGGTCACGAGGGAAGGCGTCACGTGTGGGCACAGAGTGCAGCGAATCGTGAAGAACCTTTCAGACCAGAAACGGAGACCTGGACGGGACATTCCACCCCTCCCCCCCGAGTCCTCTCACGATGGGTTTGCTTGCCTAACAGGTGGGTCCGGGCCTCTCCTGGAGCCAAAGCGGAATTTAGGGACCAGACTGTCATTCAGCTGGTTTCAAGGTGCAGCAACACCGTCCCGGTGCGTATTTCACTTCCAAAATAATTGAATATCATGTAGGCACTTGATAATTAACCCAGAAGAGGCTTTTAACCAGACAGCATGGAGCTCTAACTCAAAAACGTACAATTGCAGTGTGTGTCCGAAATCGATTTTCTTTCGCAAAAGGAAAATAGATCATTGATCTGCTTGTGCATGGCTAGAAACGGGAGAACCCCGAATTGCATGCAGTTCACCTAAAAATTAGGTGGGACCTGCATGCAAAGAAGGCCAAGATGGGATCCCTTCTCTCGAATTGTAAGAATGAAAAAAACCAACATTAAAAAACAATAATAAAATGAGAAATAATTTAGAATAAGACAAGAAAATGTAATGGAATCGCAACACTTGAACTAGACCATGGAGTCCGTGGGGAGGCTAGCAGGCGTGCATCCCAGCCTCGGGGGGCTGAAGCAGGAGGGGGAGCAGCCCAGACCAGAAACGGAGACCTGGACGGGACATTTGGCGAAAGGTTCTTCACGATTCGCTGCACTCTGTGCCCACACGTGACGCCTTCCCTCGTGACCTGCCGCAGCCTGTCAGCCACATCTCCTCTGCACCAGGGAGGTGCTGGGACCCCACCTCCGCATGCAGAGGGCCACGGTCGCCCCTCCGTTTCCAGTGACCAGCCCAGCCCCCAAAGCCGCCTGTACTGCGAGCTCCCCACGGCGCAGCCCAGAAAATCAGATGACGCGACGCTGTGTCATCGGACCCCGTGGTCCTTTGCTTTCCTAAAAGCCGGGTGACGGCTAGAAGCCTGGGTCACGGCCGTGAGCGCACTCCGGAGCTCCGTCCTCACGCAGTGTGCTCAGATCCGAGAGCTTCTCGACATTTTGGTGGCTGTCGTGTTTCTACTTTTGGCTGTACTTTACTTTTTTTTTTTTTTTTTTAATGCCTACAGCACCCGGTCTTCCTAGGTGGTCTCCCATCCAAGTACTGACCAGGCCCGACCCTGCCGAGCTTCCGAGATCAGCCGAGATCGGGCACGATCAGGGGGCGTGGCCGGAGACTGGCTGTACTTTTAAAACGCTTCAAAGTCTGAGACAGTCCGAGACTTAAAATGTATGAGTCCACTGGAAAAAGACATTTTGATATGAAGCTATTCCCCAAAACACTTGACCTGGCCATGCCATGAGTTCCAATTACTGGTCTTCGAGATGTGAGCAGTAACGATGAGTAATCAATCACCTCAGCATGAGATGCCTGTGTTAGCATTGCCTGGGGACATTCATCTGGGAGTGTACAATGCTTCCGCTTTAAATGTTCTAGAAAGACGT